>NW_003101663.1:1156856-1266752 GCF_000003855.2 Blastomyces gilchristii SLH14081 | reverse complement strand
AGAGCTTACTCTGAACTGAGTAGTATATGTGTATACTAACTCTGTTGAATGTATTTGAGTAAGTCTTCTTATCTCTGAAGATTATCAGCACTGATCAGATAAGAATTAGTACTGAAAAACTATGCTATATCTCTTATTTACTGATCACTAAGCTTGTTTAGAGAAATCAGTTAAATGATTATCTTTTCTGTCAGAATTGTATAGAATTGAAGAATAAGACTCTTTTCATAGTCAGTTCTGATAATGAATAAAGTGTTACTATATTTATATATTATATACTGAAGTATACAGACTTGTTCTATATATAACTGAAGAGTACACTCAGAATCTGAATGCAGATCTTGAAGTATTTATTAAAGATAATACTGAATAATATTCTATTATTTATCAATACTATCTGATCTGATATTGCTTATAATAAGTTTTAACATATCTTTAATATTCATTGAAAGTATTTACTTTAATGATGACTTTTGAAGCTGCTATTATAGCTGACTTACATGTTTTCTTCAATTCTTCTTGATCATATTTAATGCAGTTGATGAGATGTTGTCTGACTCAGCTATTAAAAAGTGACTCAGCTGTTAAAAAGAAGTGTTATATAATTGATTCAGAAGTTGTCAGAAGATCTCAGAAGTTGTCAGAAGTTATTATAAGTTAATATACTATATGAGATTGTCAAGAGATCAGAAGTTGTCAGAAGTTGTTGAAAGTTACTGAAAAATACACTCAGTGCTTTAACTATAGTCTCTGATGACTGAATAGATGTTTTAATAGCAAGATTAAGATATTAAATGACTAGATATGATTATAGTTGAAAAATTAGTAAATTATTCCTATATTTAAAATCATAGTAGCAGTTTTCAATGCAATACTTCATACTCAGAATATATATATTTTCAGATAAAAATTACATTAATTAACAGAAAATTGAAAAATTAATTCTTTAAGATAATAGAGAAATAATGTATAAGTGATGTTACACAGTGATTCTATCTTAAATATTATGATTGAAGTAAATTGTTTCTGTGTTACTAATAAATAGAAACTGTTTTTTCTCAGACACTTCACAAAGAGTTTGCTGAAGATGTCTCATTTAGATTTAGTATAAGCTCTGTGACAGTTGATTAACTCAGATGTTAGCAGGACTTGGCAGAAAGTAGCAGTAGTTTGAATTGAGTTAGCTCGGAGTGAAGTGGCTGAGTTTACTGAGATAAGAGAGAGAATATGATTCAGAAGAATATATAACTGCTGAATAATAACATAACTGCTTCTAAACACACTTATGAATGTAAAGGGGCTCTAGCGGCCACTAATTAATTTAGATAATGTATATAAGAGGCCAGTGTACGCCTGTAATTGTACGCTGACTCAAGCAATCTTTGAATTACAGATTCATTCTGCAGATGAATTACTTTCTATGAGATTATTCTTATTAAAGAGAAGTATTTATAAGTTCATCTTTTACTTATTCTTATAAATCATCATTTTTTGATACTGTAGAATTGTGAGGAATTTTTCATTCTTTCATTAACTCTGTAGAATTGTAGAATTAAGATGTCTATAGTCTGTAATGACTCTTTGTAGTTTTATAGAAAGATTCAGATCTGTAATTTATAATCACTCTTTATTTACAAGAGTAATCTGACTGTTCTACAGAATCATTCATAGTATAAATAAACCTCTTTAAAGTAGTATAAATACTACAGATCTGTCTGCAGAATCTTATCTTCTTTTCTCTTATTCTATAATAGCTCTCATTCTTATAAACTGTAAGTATTCTCATTCATTCACAAAGTGTTTTCATTCAGATAATAGAGAGAGAGTGTTTCTAATAATATTTATATATTAATTCAAGAACTTCTCAAGAATAAAAATTTTTTCAATGTTAATATCTTTATAAATAATGTCTGATTACTGCTGAGCTTCTTATAAGTATTTCTATAACTTCTCTGATTACTTTTTATCAGCAGATGAAGCAGAAGTGTTATCACTTATAATAGCATCTTTATTTCTCTCAGTTGTATCATCATATCTGATCTTCAGATCAGTAGTTAATCTTATATCTCTCTCAGATTGATCTCTAACTCTAAGCAGTGCAGTCTCACTCTTTACTGTAAGTCTCTTTGTAAGTAATTTCTTACAGACTCTAGCTGACAGTTTCTGTAATGCTCTCAGTGCTGTTAGTGCTCTCTGTAGCTCTACAGGCCTATAATTACTCTCTCTCTACTCACACAATCTCTGATCAGATATATGTAAATATGTCTAGGTTTTTTATTAACAGTTCTCACACTGCAGTGCATTTCTACAATCTCATTATTAATAAGAGATAAGTCTTCAGATACCTGTAAAATTCAGGTAATCAAGATAATATAAAGACTATAAATTTATAACAGAAGTTAATCTGAGTAGATAAACTCTTTCTCTGCATGTTAATTATTTCTGAACTGAATACTTCAGCATATTATTATTATTATTATTCTTCAATTATAGATGTATGCAGTCAGAGACTATGACATCTACCTGAGAACTAAAAGTTCTCAGGGTTTTTCCTATATCTGTAAAGTTAACTATTATCCATTCATCAATTTCAGATATGCAAAATCAGAAAATTCCAGCTCAGAATATAAAAACTGTTTATAAATTGCAGTGTTTTAACATCTTCTGATACTTTAAAATCATTTGACAATATCATGACAAAGGAAAAGAGAAAAAGAACACAGTCTTAAAGATAGACACATTAAATAGATAGATAGAAAGAAATTGAAAGAAAAAGATAAAGTAAAGAGAGACTATAACAAAATAAATTATTAAAAGATAGTGTATAGCTGTTTTAACAGACTATATCAGATTGATTTCCTTCTCTTCATATTCAGATAATTCTGAATTTAGCTATTTTCTTATAGCTGCTTGAGTTTCTGATAGAAACTCTATTAAGTATTTAATTCCTGTCTCAGTTGAGAATAAGAATCTCATATTTAATTGATTTAGATCATACTTCTCTTTCAATCTGACTCTGAGACTATTGTATAATGCACAGTGTATTACAATATACTCAGAATTCTCATTTGTATTACAGAATGAGCATTCTATTGAGTTCAATCTATCATCAAATCTTTGTATATAAGATTTAAAATAGCGATGTTCTAGTTTCAGCTGTATTATAGATGAGAATATTTTCTTTTTACATTTAATTAAACAAGATTTTCACTTGGGTTTTGTTTCAAATCTTAAATAATGTATACTCTTCTTTTGTTTCTACCAGCTTTCATTTCACTTGTCTAAACAAGATTCTTTTATTTTTCTCTTTATAAAAGATCAGAATATAATTTTTTAAATAGATCTGCTTAACTCTGCACTCTTTTTTACAGCTGAATCAGTCAATTCATTGCCATGAATATTCATATGAGCAGGAACTCAGTGTAGATGAATTATCAGCTTTGATATTCTTCTCTTTTGAATTTTCAAAACAGAGTTTAAGATCAGTTTAAGATTCATTTAATCATTATAAATCTGACTATTTCTAAGTCTTTTTAAAGCAGCTTATTATTATTATTATTCTTCAATTATAGATGTATGCAGTCAGAGACTATAACATCTATCTGAGAACTAAAAGTTCTCAGAGTTTTTCCTATATCTGTAAAGTTAACTATTATACATTCATCAATTTCAGATATGTAAAATCAGAAAATTCCAGCTCAGAATACAAAAACTGTTTACAAATTGCAGTGTTTTAACATCTTCTGATACTTTGAAATCATTTGACAATATCATGACAAAGGAAAAGAGAACACAGTCTTAAAGATAGACACATTAAATAAATAGACAGAAAGAAATTGAAAGAAAAAGATAAAGTAAAGAAAGACTGTAATAAAACAAATTATTAAAAGATAGTATATAGCTGTTTTAACAAACTATATCTGATTGATTTTCTTCTCTTTATATTCAGATAATTCTGAATTTAGTCATTTTCTTATAGCTGCTTAAGTTTCTGATAGAAAGTCTATTAAGTATTTAATTCCTCTCTCAGTTGAGAATAAGAATCTCATATTTAATTGATTTAGATTATACTTCTCTTTCAACTACGGGCGCTAGCCACCCGCAGGATGCATCTTAAGCTAATTACATTTAACCCTCTATAATTAACCGATCACCGCGTCTGTCCTCTCAGGCCAGCCACTAATTTCCAGGGGTGTTAGTTAGTGGCTGTCACTGCTCACTTGATAGCACACACATCAAGCATCCAGTTGCTGATCTCGGCCTCATTAGATGCTCATAGGCCTACCAATCAGCTGTTGTGGCCTCGCCCTGTGTTAGAGACTAATCATAGACTTGATGACTGCAGTTCTCCCTGCCAGTATTAGGGCTTGACAGGGAGCTTGCAGGCTCTAGCCTATCAGAGTGCCCTGCCTAGGGCCTAGATGCGCGTCTAGGCCTGCTAGTCAGGTGGTTTTTAAAATCATTCTCTGTATTTGGGGGGGAGCTAGGCTCCAATGACAGCCCTAGTTAGGGACTTGCTTAAGTAGTGTATAACCACTACATTAGGCTTGGCTCTATATCATTAGAACCTTGACAGGTGCATAGTAGAATAGTAGGACATTGACATTTCATGCCAGCCCTGGTGGGTGTTCGCAGGATCTCACTTAACTAGTGGCTTGGCTTGCAGTAGAGAGTTCTACCCCACACCAAGCCTTACTAATTAGGCTCAGCCTCTATTACATGAGGGCTTTCATGGATAAGAAGTGGCAGGTGCCAGCAGTGGGATTCGAACCCACGCACCTCTAATGTGTGCGGCCTTGGTTATCAGTCTTACCAACTGGGCCACGCTGGCTTTAAAGCAGCTTGACTATCAGAGAATATTCATGCCTCTTTCAAACTATTTTCTCTTTTATAAGATTTTATTCTATGAGTTTGAAAGCTTTCACTATTGCAAATAGTTCAGTATCAAAGACTTCAGATTCACAGCCTAGCTTTCAGAAATCTGAGATAAAATTAATATTATCTTCAGTATAAGCAATGTCTGCATCTAATCTATTCAGATTCTCATTTTTTGAGTCATCTGAATAAATCAGAATAGAGTCTTTTATATTGATTATAGAAATTCTCTTCAAATGCTGTTCATATTCTTTCTCTTTTAATAGTTCACTTATTTATAAGTTTATAAGAGATTCAAGCTTTTCTCTTCAGAGAGATAACTTCTCATGATTCACTTTTTCAATATTTAAAGAAGAAAATTGATTTTTAATCAGAGAGCATAGTCTGTAAAGTTGAGAAGGCATTTTCTTTGAAGAATTATTTTCATTTCAATCAAGAAATCTATTTCAATTCAGTTCATTTTCAGAGTTAATTGATGAAAATGAAGAAGAGACTCTTTCTCTGATTATATAATTTAAGCTCATCTTTATAACTCTCAGTGCATAGTTTATACAGGCCTTTTCAAATCTAATAGCAGGAGAAGGAATTGAAGCTTCAATTTCCATTGTTTTAATAGAAGATGATTTGAATGCTTCTAGAATTCTTCTCAAGACTCTGTTTTACAGACTTTGAAAGAGTTCAGTGAAATTCCCTTGATTATTCTATCAAACTTAAACTTCATAATCAGCTACTGATGTAATACAGGCTACATATAACTGTCTCATAGCCTGGAAGAATAGACCTCTCTCTGTATTTGATAGTCTGATTATGTTGTTCAATAGTCTTTCTGCCTTGACAGTTCTCTGTTGAATGTGATACTTAAAATTCAACTTGAAGTTTAATCATTTGACATTTACACTGGGTTTAATCTCTCTATTTAAAAGAGTTAGAGATAGTTAGACTGACCGTGTGACCATGTCTGAGACCAGGACTAGATTTTTTGATAGTCTTATTACCAATTCAACTGATCTCATTACACGGTTTTAACATTAGATAGTAGTCTCATACTGTCTCAGTGAGACTTACTGTCTACTCTTATCACATTTTTCAAATGAGATCATGATTTCTACTTCTCAATTTAAATTATTTTTATTGCTTTAAATGACTTTAAATCTCATTTAAGTGTTATCAAAAAGTGTTACTTTTTAAAAAATTAAAAATAGTCTAAAAAAAACCTTAAAATGTCTAAAAATAGTAACTTTATGCCAAGAATAGAACTAAATGGGATCAAATGAGATCACTTTCTTATTTTTTTCAAGTCATGATTTCATTTTAAGATCTGATATATAGTCACTTTACATGTTTTTTTGATAGCCAGTCCCAGCGGGATTCACGCCAAGAAATGTATGAGACCAGATCAAATGAGAGTTTAATAAAATAATCAAGAAAATTTCACTGAACTCTTTCACAGTCTGTAAAACAGAGCTTTGAGAAGAATTCTGAGAGCATTCAAATCATCTTCTATTAAAGTAATGAAAATTGAAGCTTTGATTCTCTCTTCTACTATTAGATTTGAAAAGACCTATATAAACTATGCTCTGAGAGTTATAAAGATAAGCTTAAATCATATAATCAGAGAAAGAGTCTCTTTCTCATTTTCATCAGTTAACTCTGAAAATGAACTGAATTGAAATAGATTTCTTGATTAAAATGAAAATAATTCTTCAAAGAAAATATCTTCTCAACTGTATAGACTATACTCACTGATTAAAAATCAATTTTCTTCTTTAAATATTGAACAAGTTGATCATGAGAAGTTATCTCTCTGAAGAGAAAAGCTTAAATATCTTATAAACTTATAAATAAGTGAACTATCTAAAGAGAAAGAATATGAACAGCATTTGAAGAGAATTTCTACAGTCAATATAAAAGACTCTATTCTGATTTATTCAGATAACTCAAAAAATAAGAATTTAAATAGATTAGATACAGACATTGCTTATACTGAAGATAATATTAATTTTATCTCAGATTTCTGAAATTTAGGCTGTGAATCTGAAGTCTTTGATGCTGAACTATTTATAATAGTGAAAGCTTTCAAACTTATTGAAATAAAATCTCATAAAAGAGAAAATAGTTTGAAAGAGATATAAATATTCTCTGATAGTCAAGCTACTTTATTATTATTATTATTATTATTATTATTTCATTATACTCATATGCAAGCAGAGCTTATGATGAGTCCTTGCGTGATGTTAAATACAGGTCAAGTGTTGATTATACAGAAGGAAATACAGGTGTTGAGACCACATCAAGATAACAAGAACATAGAAAATACAAAGAAGTGACAATTAAATACATGCGATAATAACTTCCCAGCCCCGGAACATAGAGCAATTTTATTGAAGCGATTTGTACACCTCTGTATTTATTAGAAACCTGAGGTGCTTGAGTTCCGGATTTAATGTATTCCCTGCGGGTTTCGAACCCACACGCCCTGGTTTCCCACGCCAAGGCGCTACTGAGTGGCCGCATTAACCATTCGGCCATCGGGGCAGTCAAGCTGCTTTAAAAAGACTTAGAAATAGTCAGATTCATAATAATCAACTGAATCTTGAACTGATTCTAAACTTCATTTTAAAAATTCAAAAGAGAAGAATATCAAAGCTGATAATTCATCTACACTGAGTTCCTGCTCATATGAATATTTATGATAATGAATTGACTGATTTAGCTGTAAAAAAAGATTCAGAATTAAGCAGATCTGTTCAAAAAATTATGTTCTAATCTTTTATAAAGAGAAAAATAAAAGAATCTTGTTTAGACAAGTGAAATGAAAGCTGACAGAAACAAAAGAAGAGTATACATTATTCAAGATTTGAAATAAAACTCAAGTGAAAATCTTGTTTAATTAAATATAAAAAGAAAATATTCTCATCTATAATATAGCTGAAATTAGAACATGACTATTTCAAATCTTATATACAAAGATTTGATCATAGATTTGATTCAATAGAATGATTATTCTGTAATACAAATGAGAATTCTGAGTATATTATAATACACTGTGCATTATACAATAGTCTCAGAGTCAGATTGAAAGAGAAGTATAATCTAAATCAATTAAATATAAGATTCTTATTCTCAACTGAGATAGAAATTAAATACTTAATAGACTTTCTATCAGAAACTCAAGCAGCTACAAGAAAATGACTGAATTTAGAAATATCTCAATATGAAGAGAAGGAAATTGATCAGATATAGTCTGTTAAAACAGCTATATACTATCTTTCAATAATTCATTTCATTACAGTCTCTCATTATTTTACTTTACTTTTTTCTTTCTATTCTTTTCTATCTATCTATTTAATGTATCTATCTTTAAGACTGTGTTCTCTTTTCTTTTTGTCATGTCAAATGGTTTCAAAGTATCAGAAGATGTTAAAATACTGTAATTTGTAAACAGTTTTTGTATTCTGAGCTGAAATTTTCTGATTTTGCATATCTGAAATTGATGAATGTATAATAGTTAACTTTATAGATATAGGAAAAACCCTGAGAAATTTTAGTTCTCAGATAGATGTCATAGTCTCTGACTGCATACATCTATAATTAAAGAATAATAATAATAATAATGATCTCATATTACTGCAGATTTATCAAAGATTTCATATAAATAGCTGCATCACTCTCAGATCTCTTAAGAGAAACAGATACTGATCTGCAGAAGAAGAAGTTTTATTCAATTATCTAAAATACTGTATATAAAGAGGTTTTTCTCACACTGAGAGAATGTATAATACTATTCTCAGTGTTTATTCAATCAGATTATGATAAATCTTTCTACATTGAGATAGACACATCTGAATAAGCTATCAGAGACACTGTTCTGCAGATGAGTAAGAACAGCAAGCTGCACTCAGTGATATATGATAATAGAAAACTATCAGATGCTGAGCTCAATTAGTCAGTACATGAAAAGAAATTCCTAGTAATCAAGTATATGTTGATATTATAAGATAGATATATTAACAATAGACATATAATAATGATAATCACAGATTATGAAAGCCTTGTCTATCTACAATTAATAATAAAATCTTTCAAATACTTAGTATATTGAATCTCAGAGTTTCAAGTGTATAATCTGTATATTAAATACTGAAAGAAATTAAATACTGTGATATCTGATGTAATCAGTTACAGATCTGATTTCATAAGTGAGAATTCTGTGAATCAGATATAAGAGAAGTTCATATTAAATACACTGAGAAGATGTAAGAAATTAGAATGAGTGAATACACTAATCTCTTACATAAAAAATAGTAAGATGTTGAATGATAAGTATCTTATGAAAGTAGTAGAAGAGATGCTTTCAAACTTCAAGCTAAGAAAATTGAAAAATGATGATATACTTTACTGTAATCTAGAATATGCAGAAGCTCTCTATCTAGAATATTCATTTAAACATGACTTAATAACTTGAATGCACAAGGAATTCAGTCACTTAGAAAGCTCTGAACTCATAAGTGTACTTAAATCAAGAGTGTACTGGTCAAGCATGACTGAGAACATTCAGATATATACTCATAAGTATCTGAATTATCAGGTTGTGAAGAAATCTAAGAGAGAATTAGAATGTAAGAAAGTATAACATCAGATGAAATGTATAATACAATCATTTAAACAATGAGAGATGAATCTCATAGACATACTACTGTGAATATCAAATGAAAATTATTAAATAATTACTGCTATTGACTATACTACTGACTGATCAGTTGTGAAAGCAGTGTCAGAGATGATAGAGAAGATAGTGACAAAGTTTCTATATAATGAGATCTATATTAACTATGAAATACTGTGTGAGATTATAAGTTCAAGATTGAAAGAGATCAGTCATATATATGTAAAAGCTAATAAGTTGCTTCTGAACTGAGCAATTCAATTGAAAAGAATATAAGACTCACTAGTTAAGAAATTAAGTCTCAAGATGAAAATATAAGTTCTTGTATATAATAAGAGTTCTGAGAAGTTTCAATCTAGATGATTTAAGTTATATAAAATACTTTAATCACATTCTCTGAGAATATATGCATTGAAATAATTAGAGAGACAGATCTTATACAACTTAATAAATGATTCATATCTTATAAAAGTAAAAATATAAGATCTGAGTGAATTATAATTATTCATAGCACTATTATCAGCATTGAAAATGAAGAGACTTATAATTAAAAAGTCTCATAAAGTAAGAGAAATCATAGATACTTATAAATCAGATGATCTCACTTATTCTGATCTTTTCACAATTATAAGAAAAGAATGAGAAGAAATGAAGAAATCAGATGAATATCATATCTCAATAAGTAATAAGACTGTAGCTGATTGTATAATAACACACTGTAGATAGTGAGTGCAATACAGTAAAGAGCAGTCTCAGAGTAACAGACTTATATATAAGTCAGATTGCAGAAAAAAAAGAAATTCAGAGTTGAATTTAACTGTTTACATCAGTTTAATTATAAAGATAACAGAGAATAAAGCATCTGAAACATTCACAGATATATGAGATCAAGTCATTTCAATCTCTGAAAACACTTAGAGAGTGAATAAGATTAGTTTCAATAAGCTGTTCACTGTAGTAATCTGAGTGAGTGAAGAGAGATAGTATAATGTATAAGATAGAATTACAAGAGATGAAAGCTGCTAAATCTAGTCACTGAACACTGTATTATATAGAGATTATATAAGAGTAGTGACTAGCAGACAAAGAACAAGTGTAAGAAAGAAAAGAGATAATGAATTGATTATCAACTATAAGAGTCAGCTGTAAAAGATAAATATTATCATATACACTTCATTCATTTTCATACATTACACATTTAATCTATTTTCAACATCATATCACTTAAAAAACATCAAAAACAAAGAAAATTCCAAAACTCAAGATCTGTAAAAAATTTAAGAGTTATAAGCTGCTCTTATAATAATATCACACATGTCTCTGATTTCTCTATCACTCTGTATATAATATTAATATTATTTATTACAAGATTAGCTGAAATACTAATATAAAAATGTGTACACATGTACATAGAAAAATTGAAGAAGAGTGTAAGACTTACAGAATCAGAAGTTAGAACAGAGAGAGCAGAGATAGAAGAAACGAAAGAGAAAGAAGACACAGAACTGAATAAATAACAGTAGAAGTCACTCAGAACTATAATTCAGTGTGCACAAAACCTTCTCTACAGAAGAGAGAGAGAGAATGATAAGAGAAGCTTAAGAGTAAGAGAGAGTGATCTCAGCAGTGTTATTATCTTTGATTAGAATAGTCTCTGACACTATTATTATTATTATTCTTCTTCAATTATAGATGTATACAGTCAGAGACTATGACATCTATCTGAGAACTTTTAGTTCTCAGGGTTTTTTCTATATCTGTAAAGTTAACTATTATACATTCATCAATTTCAGATATGCAAAATCAGAAAATTTCAGCTCAGAATATAAAAACTGTTTACAAATTGCAGTGTTTTAACATCTTCTGATACTTTGAAATCATTTAACAATATCATGACAAAGGAAAAGAGAAAGAGAACACAGTCTTAAAGATAGACACATTAAATAGATAGATAGAAAGAAATTGAAAGGAAAAGATAAAGTAATAAGAGACTGTAATAAAACAAATTATTAAAAGATAGTATATAGCTGTTTTGACAGACTATATCTGATTGATTTTCTCCTCTTCATATTCAGATAATTCTGAATTTAGTCATTTTCTTGTAGCTGCTTGAGTTTCTGATAGAAAGTCTATTAAGTATTTAATTTCTATCTCAGTTGAGAATAAGAATCTCATATTTAATTGATTTAGATTATACTTCTCTTTCATTCTAGCTCTGAGACTATTGTATAATGTATAGTGTATTATAATATACTCAGAATTCTTATTTGTACTGCAGAATGAGCATTCTATTGAGTCAAATCTATCATCAAATCTTTGTATATAAGATTTGAGATAGCTATATCCTAGTTTCAGCTGTATTATAGATGAGAATATTTTCTTTTTATATTTAATTGAACAAGATTTTCACTTGAGTTTTATTTCAAATCTTGAATAATGTATACTCTTCTTTTATTTCTGTCAGCTTTCATTTCACTTATCTAGACAAGATTCTTTTATTTTTCTCTTTATAAAAGATCAGAACACAATTTTTTGAATAGATCTGCTTAATTCTGCACTCTTTTTTACAGCTGAATCAGTCAATTCATTGCTATGAATATTTATATGAGCAGGGACTCAGTGCAGATAAATTATCAGCTTTGATATTCTTCTCTTTTGAATTTTCAAAACAGAGTTTAAGATCAGTTCAAGATTCATTTACTCATTATGAATCTGACTATTTTCAAGTCTTTTTAAAGCAGCTTAACTATCAGAGAATATTTATACCTCTTTTAAACTATTTTCTCTTTTATAAGATTTTATTTCTATGAGTTTGAAAGCTTTCACTATTGTAAATAGTTCAGCATCAAAGATCTCAGATTCACAGTCTAGATTTCAGAAATCTGAGATAAAATTAATATTATCTTCAGTATAAGTAATGTCTGTATCTAATCTATTTAAATTCTCATTTTTTAAGTCATCTGAATAAATCAGAATAGAGTCTTTTATATTAATTATAGAAATTCTCTTTAAATACTGTTCATATTCTTTCTCTTTTAATAGTTCACTTATTTATAAGTCTATAAGAGATTCAAGCTTTTCTCTTCAGAGAGATAACTTCTCATGATCAACTTTTTCAACATTTAAAGAAGAAAATTGATTTTTAATCAGGGAGTATAGTTTGTACAGTTGAGAAGACATTTTCTTTGAAGAATTATTTTCATTTCAATCAAGAAATCTATTTCAATTCAGTTCAGTTCATTTTCAGAGTTAATTGATGAAAATAAAGAAGAGACTCTTTCTCTGATTATATGATTTAAGCTCATCTTTATAACTCTCAGAGTATAGTTCATACAGGCCTTTTCAAATCTAATAGCAGAAGAAGGAATTGAAGCTTCAATTTTCATTACTTTAATAGAAGATGATTTAAATACTCTCAGAATTCTTCTCAAGACTCTGTTTTACAGACTTTGAAAGAGTTCAGTGAAATTCTCTTAATTATTTCATTAAACTTAAACTTCATAATCAGCTACTGATGTAATACAGACTATATATAACTGTCTCATAGTCTGGAAGAATAGATCTCTCTCTGTATTTGATAGTCTGATTATGTTGTTCAATAGTCTTTCTGCCTTGACAGTTCTTTGTTGAATATAATATTTAAAATTCAACTTGAAGTTTAATCATACTTCTAATTATTTGACATTTACACTGGGTTTAATCTCTCTATTTAAAAGAGTTAGAGATAGTTCTTTCTCATTGAATCTAGAAAAGAAATGAATTAACTCAGTTTTATTTATATTAAATTAAATTTAATTGATATCTACTCTAATAAAGATTTTCTCTGCAGCTTCTTCAATCACTTTCAAATTCTCTTTGATAGTTTTTAAGCTGTAGACTAGATCAATATCATTTATATAACTTGAAGATTGCACTATTCTTATATTTCTATTTTTGAACAGATATGCAGTGTATATTGTAAATAAAATAAGTGAGATTAAAGATTCTTATGATACTTCTATTTTTATCTCAGTCTTGTCTTGTTTCATTTCATTAAAGAAAAGTTATATCATTCTTTTAGATATAAAACAGTTAACTCATTTTATTAGAGAAAGTCACAGTTTTAACATCTTCAATATCTGAATTAACTTTGACTTTGAAATATAATCAAATACTTCTTTTATATCAATAAAAACTGCAGTTGAGATCAGATCTTCATACTTTGCTATTTAAATATTATAAATAACTGAGAGAATAGTGTTAATTATAGAACACTGTTTTCTATCTTTCATTTATTCACTGAATAAAAGAGAATTACTGATAGAGCTTATAAAAAATAGTTAAGTAGCTATTATCTTTTCTAAAACCTTTTCTAGACAGTTCAATAGAGATATTACTCTATATAACTTGAGAATTGAAGTTTTTCTATTAAATTTTATAAGAATCACTTCAGTGACTTCTCTTCAGCATTCAGAATGATATTCATTTTTCAAGAGATTGAAAAAGAGCTCAAAATATTCATTCTTTAAGTATGAGTATATATTTTGAATAATTAAGTGATTAATTGAATCAGGCTCTGCAGCAGTCTTAACTGAACTTGAGAAGATATCTGACTCTAATTTATCTTGAGTAAGATCAGATTATTCTCAGTTATTTTTATTAATATAGTTAAGAAGTGATATATTCTCTTTCTCTGAATCTGAATCTGATGAGTTTTGAAAGAGAGTTCTTATAAAAGCTTGATATTTTTTCTCAAAAGAGTTTGCTGTATATGATTCATTCTGAAACTTATATTCTAAGATTGAAAGTTTTGCTACACTTCTTGTTTTAGTATAGTTAAAAGCTTTAAAAACTTCTTTTTCTTATACTTCTTTAAGAAATTTATTTCAGCAGTCTGTTTTAGCTTTTTTAATATCTGAAAAATATTCATTTCTGACAGCTTTAAACTCTTTATCAGAAATTATATCATTCTTTCAATCTCTTCTAGCAGTAGTCAATTGTTTTCTTTTAGATGTAATATTCTCATTTTATCAAGATTTTAAATACTCAGAAGACTTTTTCTTTGAAATATTATCTTTAACACTTACTAGAATAATAGATGTAATGAGCTTCACTTTATTCTTAAGTATTTCATTTGAGATATCTTGATCAGAATTTCAATACAGCTCATTCTATCTTTCAGATTTTAACAGTTTTATACTTTCTTCAACTGTCTTTCAGTCAGCTTTTTCAAAGTTAAACTGATTAGAGAGAAGAGAATTTTCACTTATTTATTTCTCACTCAGTTTAATATTAAATTGAATAATCTCATGATCTGATTCTGATGTCTCATTTGAATTAATAAATCAGTTTACAAGTCTTTTTTCTATTAAATTTTATGATATGAAGATTAAATCTATAATAGATTTCTGTTTCATATCTTTTCTAAAGAATGTTTATTGATCAGACTTGTTAACTAAATCTATTGAATGTTCAAAGATTTATTTAATCAGATCATCAGCTCTTACTGCTCTTTTACATTCTGAATTTCATTAGAGATGATGTGTATTGAAATCTTCTGCAATTATAGAGTTTCTTGATGAAGTTATGTTCAGAAATTCTCTATCAATTGTTCAGATGTTATTATTTTTCTTCAATAACTTTTTATTATAGATATTTATAAGCTGTATAGTATCAAACTTATTCTTTTTATCTATAATATCACTCATCAGAATATCAGAGTCAGATATGATATTAAATCTTAGATTAAATTGATATCTTGATCACTTTCTTTTATAGATCACTACTCTTGACTTTATCTCAGATTTTTGAGATAAAAAGCAGTAGTAGCTTGAATAAGAAATGATATATTTTTACTCAGCATTAAAATTCAGCTTCTGAAGTAGTATAAAATCAACTTTTTATTCAAATGCAATTTAAAGACAAGAATAAATACAATTTAAGTTTCTATTCACATTATTTTGAGTAAATGTGATTTTTGAAGAGTTTTTAAACTTTTTTTATTATTTTTATTGTATATTTATACTAAAAGAGAGTAGAGTAGAATCTAATCACTATTATTAAATAGTAGATTATAACTATTCTGAAAAGTAGAAATCTCAACTGCTTGTATTATATCTAGTTTATTATCAGAGTTATTTCTCAATTCTCTAATCTTAATAGAAGTTTGAGAATGCAAATTCTATTTACATTTAACTGAAGAATTGAAGTTTGAAGATTTAGATAGTTAAGAGTTTCTTCTTTTTAAGCTTATAGTTGTGAGTTTACTGACTTAACTATTCTCTTCAGTTCTAGATTTATTTTGAGCTTCATCTTTTCTTCAGTTCTTTTGAGTTCTTGAAGTAAACATACATTCTTTTGAGTTAGATGTATATTTTTCTTTACAATTAGAGTATTTAAGCAGAGTGTGTTGATATATTTCATCTCTTTTTAAGTATATTTCATATTTATGCTCACTAGTTTTATGATCTCTGACACAGAATGCACATTTTGAGTCTCTGAAATAGAAGATTGTAAAGTATTCATATCTTTAACAGTTTGAACACTGTGTTTGAGCTTTGAGATTCATTCTTGAGTCTTTGTATTCATGAACTCTTATTTTCAAATCTGCTACTCTTACTTCAGAGATCTTTGACTGTTTAAGTGTTTTTATATATACTAGAACAGAGACATTTCTTCTGCTTTATCTGAACTTAATTGAATTTAGTTATACAGACTCTTTTCTCAGTTGAATAGAGTTATATTCTTCTAATTCATTTTTAAGAAGTAGCATTTCTTCTTCACAGTCAAAAATTTCAACTGAAATGTTATAAAGAATGCATTTATCTCACTTTTCATCTCTCTCAGATAGAATTATTGTGTTTAACAAAGATTCTACTGTTGATTTTCAGATATTCTCATTCTGAATAAGAAATTCTGCACTGAATTCAGATATTGTAGTCAGAATGATAGAGTTTTTAAAGAAGAATGACTCAATTGAAGCTATAACTGATTTTTGAACTTTAATATCAGTTATTAACTGAGAAAAGAACTGCTGATTAATTTCATTTCTGATTCTGAAAATAAGATTTGAGTTTAGCTTGTTTCTTTATAAGATATTCTGATTTAAGACTTTGAGAATAAGTCTTCTATTTCTGAAGATTTGAAAGTTTTTCTTCTTTTGCATTTTTTTCTTGACTTTTCTATTAATAGAAGTATGAGCATTATTCTTCTCAGTTTTCTCAGGATTTTAAGCATGTTTTGAGATAGCAGGTTTAGAGACAGCAGATTCAGCTGCTTAAGCATATGTTTTCTTCTGATTCAAAGAAGAAGAAGAAGTAGAAAAGAAGAAACAAGAGCAAGATAAGAAGTCAGTGATTGTATTAGAAATTTTCAAAGTTTTTAGAACTGTGTTTGAAATTTCAAGTTTGAACTTGATCATTTTCTGTAGTTGTCTAACATGAGTATAAAGAATTAACAGAACTTCTTCATTCATCTCACTCAGACACTGCTTTTCAAGAATTTTACTTACTTTTTTAAGTTTCTGTATTTCAAGAACTTGTTATTTCTCTATTTCTTCTTTCTTTCTTCTCTTCAGAATTTCAATCTTAGAAATAGTATTTGAGAAAGCATTCTTTTTCACATCAACTGAGTGTACTTTTAAACTCATTATTCTTACTCAATGAAAAGTTGATCAGACTAATTCAATTGAGATATTTATTAAACTCTTTTAAATTGAAAAGTTGATCAGACTGTTTCAATTAAGAGATTTCTAATGCTGTTTTCAATTGAAAAGTTGATCAGACTATTTCAAAAGAAGAATAACAGACTTTTATATATAAAATATCTGATTTTTTTCACACTAGTTCAGTAACTAGGTTAGATTTTTGAAGAGAATCTAATAAACTAAAATTAATTTTTAAGATAAATCAATAAAATCTTTACAATCTCTTTCTTAAGATACAGTGAGAAAAAGTATGATATTAATTGATAATAAATCAGATAATATGACAGTTTTTAAGAGAAAAACTAATAAAAAATAAATTAATTTTTTACAGAGAAATTGATTAAAACTATTCAATTTTATTCTAAATTATTCAATTCTTCTCACATAACAAGTATACAACTCAAATCAGTTAATAAAGAGTGTAGAAAGAAATTAAGTATTAATAAAAGCTCTTCAGTCACTGAAAAAGTAATTCTTACTTAAAAGAATATAAAATTATGATAGAAAATAACTCTGTTTTTAATTCTTTGTAAGAATATTGTATAAAATTCAGAGAAAAACATCTTACTTTTTCAAGAGAAGTAAAAAACTATTTCTAAGATCTTTTTTTTTTTATATTAACTGCTGCAGAAGAATGAGATAGAAACTGCTAAGATATATACTACTATATACTCTCTATCAAGACTTTTTCTCTTCAGAGTCTTGATATTATAGAGAATATAAGTCTGTTTCTATATAATAATATAAATATTATCAGCAGAATGTAAAGAAACTGATTATTTATATCTTAAAATAGAAGACTTTATCAATGATTATATTAATATAGAGTTAATTCTCAAATTCAATAGAAATCTAGTATTGCTATTCTCAATCTCTTATAGAATCTATTGAATATTAAGATATTAAAACTAGATTTAATATATCTCACTATACAGAGATCAAAGACTCAGTCAGATCTTGAGATATACTGATTTTATAGTTATTATATCTGCTGATTATGTATTGAATACAGCTGCTGAGATATCTTTTTGTACTTTTCTATCAGAGATGAGTCAGATTGAGAGAGATGATATGAGAGTGAGACTTGATATTAATATCTAGATACACTGAAGACAGACTGCAGAGATTGCACTTCAGAAGTGATCATTAATTATGTGCTTGATATTATTACTGAGGTATCTTTTTGTATTTTTCTGCCAGAGATGAGCCAGATTAGAAAGGACAGTATGAGGGTGGGACTTGATGTTGATGTTTTGAAACATTAAAGATGAACAGGGTTTTCACAGAGATTGCTTCTCAGATATCTTCACAACTACAGATCAGGGATCTTTCAAAATCAAGAAGATTGATGCATATGACTAGGTCTCTTCACCTTACAATTTGTATGGCAATTTGGCCCGGGGTTGTGGTGTGATAGGGGAGAATGAGGGATAATCCCACACAGGAGTTTCAAACAATGTCTGGTTCACATTTAGCTGGATAACTCCACCACCACACAGGGGATGCAGTCGGCGATGGGGTCAAAATGCTCGTATGATCGAGCGCTTTTCGATGGATCTATCGGCGGGTTCTTATTCGAAAAATCGAGCGAGTTCGTGATGGAGTGATTGTTCTGATGATAATAGTCTCTGACACTGAAGCAACTAAGAATCATTATTAGTATATAAAAACTGTAAAATCAGAGATGAGAATAGTTATCAAATAAACACCTGCTGATCTTAGAGTTATACATATAATTACAACACACATAAGACTTCTCAGAAAGAGAGAGAGAGACACAGAGAAATATAAAAAGTAGAATACAGTATATAAACAGCTTATTCTTACAATAATATTTCAGATAAGATATATGAGTCTTATACTCACAGATGTAAAAAAGTACAATATTCATATTCTTATTTCTGAAAACACAGATATTCTTCACCTGTATTATAAAGTCAGATAATAAACATCAGAGAATAGACTGATATAGATTAATCATTCTGAAGATATTCATCAGAGTGTAGACTGACTGCTGAGACTATGAATTTCACATTTGATTTCATTTAGTCTGATTCTATACATTTCTTGATGTGAATCCCGCTGGGACTAATTATTAAAAAAACATGTAAAGTAACTATATATCAGATCTCAAAATAGAACTATAACTTAGAAAAAGTAAGAAAGTAATCTCATTTAGTCTTATTTAGTTTCATTCTTAGCATAAAGTTACTATTTTTAGACATTTTAAGGTTTTTTTTAGACTATTTTTAATTTTTTAAAAAGTAACACTTTTTGATAACACTTAAATGAGATTTAAAGTCATTTAAAGCAATAAAAATAATTTAAATTAAGAAGTGAAAATCATGATCTCATTTGAAAAATGTGATAAGAGTAGACAGTAAGTCTTACTGAAACAGTATGAGACTACTATTTAATGTTAAAACAGTGTAATGAGATCAGTTAAATTGATAATAAGATTATTAAATATTCTGATCCTGGTCTCAGACACGGTCACACAGTCAGTTATTATTATTATTATTATTCTTTCATTATACTCATATGCAAGCGGAGCTTATGATGAGTCCTTGTGTGATGTTAAATACAGGTCAAGTGTTGGTTATACAGAAGGAAATACAGGTGTTGAGACCACGCCAAGATAACAAGAACATAGGAAAATACAAAGGAGTGACAATTAGATACATGCGATAATAACTTCCCAGCCCAGAAACATAGAGCGATTCATTGAAGCGATTTGTACACCTCTGTATTTATTAGAAACCTGAGGTGCTTGAGTTCCGGATTTAATGTATTCTCTGCAGGTTTCGAACTCACGCGTCTTGGTTTCTCATGCCAAGGCGCTACCGGGTGGCCGCATTAACCATGCGGCCACTGGGGCTCACACAGTCAGTCTATTAGAGTGAATATACTTATAAT
Organism: Blastomyces gilchristii SLH14081; assembly: GCF_000003855.2. Classification (NCBI taxonomy): domain Eukaryota; kingdom Fungi; phylum Ascomycota; class Eurotiomycetes; order Onygenales; family Ajellomycetaceae; genus Blastomyces; species Blastomyces gilchristii. Next base: position 1,246,611 of record NW_003101663.1, on the reverse strand, counting down.
ATTAAATTTAATAATTATAAAAAGTTTCTTGATGTCTGTGAATACTATGACTTTATATATAATAAAACTCATAACAATTTCCTTTAAGAATAGAAAAATTAGTGTCAGAAAGAAAAGATGAAAAAAGAAAAGACTTATAATTTTAATACTATTAAGAAGAGAAGTAATTCTCTGATATAAATGAATAATTATCTCATTATAAATACTTAAAATGAATATAATAATTAATGTCTGCAACTGAGCTTTAGATAGTCATATCATATACAGTCTTCATATAATAAATTGTTTTAGAGATTAATAAGAAGAGTGAGAGTGTATATACTAAGAAATGTAATTTATCAAGTCTATATAATATCTTCTTGAAATGAAGAGAGTTGATAATAAAAGCAGAGACAGCAGAGACAGAAGAAGTAGAAGTAGTAGAAGTAAGAATCTTAGAAACAGAGGTAGCAGAAGCGGGAGAATCAGATACAGAGACAGATATAGAAGATTAAAAGACAGTGATAAAGAAAGAAACAGAGAAAGCAGAGAAAAGTGTGAGAGACTCAGAATATATAATACAGATAATTTCTTCATTATCATATCTCTCAAGTTCTCAATCAATGATTTACATTGAGATCATGATTATTAATGAATATGAATCTGTCAATACATGAAGATTCTATACAAGTTAAAACAAATATATCAGCATTTATGTTCATGTAAAATAATTAGAAAACATGATCAGAAAACATGATCAGATACTCACTGAAAAAAGAAGATCAAGAATGTATAAGAAGATGAAGAAAATGTGTTATTTATAATAGTATATTTTAATAATTATTAGAAGATAAACAAGTTCTAGTTACATTTCACAATACATTATACTTACTGTTAACAAACTGCCTGATATAAGTACTATAATGACACTTGTTATAAGAACAGAGAGTTATTATCAGAAATATATACAATATGATAGATGAACTGATAGAAGATATTGAACAGAAGAAGAGATAGAAATCTTGAATAAGATAATAATATTTAATAATGATGATAATAAAGAAGATGATTGAGAAATGAAAAAAGTTAGTGAATAAGTGATATAATATAGTGAAAGTTTCTTTGTGAGAGTGTATACAGAATACTAGCTAAATTAGAGATAAACTATTCTATTATAAGTACTAGTAGTGTGCTAATCTGTATGAAGCTAGAGTGTATGTTATGATTACATAATCATGACTGAATCTGATGAGAGAGAATGTAATTCAGAAGAATGTACAACTACTGAATAATAATACAGCTGCTGTCAAACATGCTTATACTTCTGAATATGCTTATGAATGTGAAGAGGCTATAACAGCCACTAATTAATTTAGTATAATGTATATAAGAAGCCGGCGTACGTCTCTAATCATACACTGACTCAAGCAACCTTTGAATCACAAACTATTTATAATAGTGAAAGCTTTCAAGCTCATTGAAATAAAATCTTATAAAAGAGAAACTAGTTTAAAAGAGATATAAATATTCTCTAATAGTCAAGCTGCTTTAAAAAGACTTAGAAATAGTCAGATTCATAATAATTAAATAAATCTTAAACTGATTTTATACTCAGTTTTGAAAATTTAAAAGAGAAGAATATTAAAACTGATAATTTATCTGTACTAAGTTTCTACTTATATAAATATTCATGATAATGAATTTACTGATTCAGATGTAAAAAAGAGTTCAGAATTAAGCAGATCTATTCAAAAAATAGTGTTCTGATCTTTTATAAAGAGAAAGATAAAAGAATCTTATTTAGATAAGTGAAATAAAAGCTGATAGAAATAAAAGAAGAGTATATATTATTCAAGATTTGAAATAAAACCTAAGTGAAAATCTTGTTTAATTAAATATAAAAAGAAAATATTCTCATCTATAATTCAGCTGAAACTAGAATATGATTATTTCAAATCTTATATACAAAGATTTGATGATAGATTTAATTCAATAAAATGCTTATTCTGTAATATAAATGAAAATTCTGAGTATATTATAATACACTCTGTATTATACAATAGTCTCAGAGTTAGATTGAAAGAGAAGTATAATTTAAATTAATTAAATATAAAATTCTTATTCTCAACTGAGATAGAAATTAAATACTTAATAGACTTTTCATCATAAACTCAAGCAGTTATAAGAAAATAACTAAATTCAGAAATATCTGAATATCAAGAGAGAGAAATTAATCGGATATAGTTTGTTAAAACAGCTATACACTATCTTTTAATAATATTGTTTTATTATAGTCTTTCTTTACTTTACTTTTTCTTTTCTGTTCTTTTCTATCTACTTATTTAATATGTCTATCTTTAAGACTTTGTTCTCTCTTTCTTTGTCATAATATTTTCAAATAATTTCAAAGTATCAGAAGGTGTTAAAATATTGTAATTTATAAAGAGTTTTTATATTCTGAGCTGAAATTTTCTGATTGTGCATATCTGAAATTGATACATATATAATAGTTAACTCTATAGATACTAGAAAAACTCTGAGAACTAAAAGTTCTCAGATAGATATCATTGTCTGTGACTATATACATCTATAATTGAAGAAGAAGAATAATAATAATAGTGAAACTCACTGTTTACTCTTATCACATTTTCAAAATAAATCATGATTTTTACTTCTTAATTTAAATTCATTTTATTGCTTTAAATGACTTTAAATCTTATTTAAGTATTATCAAATATTGTTACTTTTTAATAAATTAAAAATAGTCTAAAAACAACTTTAAAACCTCTAAAAATAGTAACTTTATGCTAAGAATGAGACTAAATGAGATTGAATAAGATCACTTTCTTATTTTTTCTAAGTTATTATCTTATTTTATGATCTGATAAACAGTTACTTTACATGTTTTTTTAATGATCAGTCTCAGCAGAATTCATGCTAAGAAATGTATAAAATCAGATTAAATAAGATTAAATGTAAAATTCATGATTCTGCTAGTCAGTTTATATGATATCAGATTGATAAATAATGAAAAAGTGAAAATATACTTATATCTATAAGTTGATAATAAGAGAGCAATTCATCTAGCAAAGAGAGAATTCTTAATATAAAGATTATATTACATTAAGATTAAGTATTATATTCTTCACAATTTGATTGAAAAAGAGAAAATTATGATAAAATATATTAATTCTATAGTGAACATAGCTAATAGTCTTATCAAGTCACTGATGAAGCCTGTATTTAAAGATTTTATCAAAAGAATTGACATTCAGAAAATTAAGAAGAAGGAATAATTAAATAATAATAATAATACAGTGAATTAATGAATTTTACATGTATTTCTTGATTTTTATAATTATTGCTGTACAGATGCCTTTTCTAATAAGAAAATCAAAGTTCAATTAATGTAATTAATTATTATTACATTTTTGAAAGAATTAAGAATAGAGAGGCTCTGAATAGCAGCTTATAAATTACAGTGTAGTAAGAAGAGATGTTGATGATTACTAGACTAACTGCTGAGATTATGAATTTCATATTTAATTTTATTTAATCTGATCTCATACATTTCTTAGTATGAATCTCACTGAGACTAGTCATTAAAAAAACATGCAAAGTAACTATATATAAGATCTTAAAATGAAATCATGACTTGAAAAAAATGAGAAAGTGATTTCATTTAATCTCATTTAGTCTCATTATTAGTATAAAGTTACTATTTTTAGACATTTTAAGGTTTTTTTTAGACTATTTTTAATTTTTTAAAAAGTAACACTTTTTAATAACACTTAAATGAGATTTAAAGTCATTTAAAGTAATAAAAATAATTTAAATTGAGAAGTGAAAATCATGATTTCATTTGAAAAATGTGATAAGAGTAGATAGTAAGTCTCACTGAGACAGTATAAAACTACTATCTAATGTTAAAACTGTGTAATGAGATCAGTTAAATTAATAATAAGACTATCAAGAAATCTGGTTCTGATCTCAGATATGATCACACAGTAAGTCTAATAATTACTATATCTACTCTAATTATATACTATCTCAACTCTATTTAGTGTAACTTGTATAGATAAATTACACATATAATAATATTATTCTTTAAGAAAGATTAGAAAGTAGAAAACTTAATCTTACTAAGTATATTACTTAATCTTATTATATAAGCTGATCTTGTAAATATAGTCTAGACTCTATACTATTATCTGATCTCACTTAATACATCTTTTCTTATAATTTGAAATTACTTAATTATATATTATCAATTCTATAATCAATTCTTAATTAATTGTGAAATAATTCTTCTCTTATTATAACTTTTATATATAAAGAAGACTTTACTAATTTTATTAATAATTAATTTATTACTGAAATTATTCTTAAATTTAATAATAAAATAAGTATTTATATAATTTACACTGAATTGATTATTAACTGATTTTCAATCAATTGTTAATTACTTAAATATATAAATTGAATTTATTTTTATTACTATAATTAATTAATAATTAATATAAAATCAATTATTAAATATTTTTATCTTAATATATTTTAAAATTCTGTAAAATATCTCTTTATATTCTATATAAATTTATCTATTCATTTAATTGATTATGAATCAGCTATACATACTTTGATTGATTGATGAGCTGAGTGAAAGATTGAAAGTTATTGACTCTTACAGCTGTTGCGGTTAGCGATCTCACTAGATTATATAACTCATCACTATATTATGTTCTTGTAGATAGATCTATCAATACAATCTTCAACTATTCTACAGATTATAGCTCAGATGACATGTTTTTCTTTTTAGAACATTGCATCAACATTTTTAACACAGATAGTTTATCTTTTTTAAAAAGACTCTTACTCTTTATTAGAGATATTTCATTTTCCCTGAATCTGCCAGTCAGTAGATTCATATACTTTATATTTTTGAGAAAGTACATTCTTCATTGTGAAGAATATCACTTTTTTTTTTTTACACATCTAGAAGAAGCAGAGTTATCTTGATATAAGTGATACATCTGTTACTTCAGAGTTCAGCTCAAGACTCAGAATCACACACTTCACTAGACAACTCATTGATAGAATGATCACTCATTATAAGAAGACTTCTGACTTGTAAGATGAGACTGAGATCAGTTTTCATCAGAGTATGGAATTTGATGATGAGATAACAGAGAAACTTCAGAATAAAGAAAAGTAGAGTTAACATTTATCTGCAGAATCTGTTCATTCTAACTCTTTAAATTCTTCATTATCTCTCACTCTCAGAATGCTGACTTTTAATGATGATTTAAATCAATCTATCTATTATACTGCAGGCAATCTTATGAATCTTATACAGATAATGCTATAGAATTAAATAACTGCAGCTGAAATCACTCAATATCTCACTACATCTGTCTCTGCACAAAGAGACACTATAAGAAATGAGTTGTGAAAATATCAGAAGAAAGTTAAATATGTACTAGACATTAAATCAGTGATCACATTTGATGACTCTAATTATAAAGTCTAGTATATTAATATATTGACTGATGCGGAAGTTATTGATGAAACTGATATTCTATTAAGAACTCAATGAGAATTCTCTTTTATATGTTATATCAACTTCAAGAAGTGAAGAATTCATTTCAAGTCTCTATATAGATATATGCTATCAAGTCTTGTTGAAAACATTTGAATCACTATTGAAACCTTGAAAGCTGACAATACTGCAGCTCTGTGAGACAAGATTAATATGAAATATATAATATTACTGACTGAAGAATAAGTTAATATCTTCAAGAAATTGATAAAATTACAAGTTAAGAAGAATGATTATCTTACTTTTCAAAGACATTTTCACTATCTTATTACTCATTACAAGGAGCTCTGTCAGAGCACTGAGAATATATATTATAATCTTTTTCTCAACAATCTACAATATTATCAAAGACTGTTTGTCAAGACACATTTGAATGAGTTTTTCTTCACTGGCCAGGGACTCATTGTTAACATTAATATTAATAATTTAATGAAGTAACTGACTAATCATACATTCAAGAAGATCATCATTGAGTGGAAAAAGCAGTCTCAGGCTGATTCTGTGACTGTGAAAAAGAATAAGAACAAAGATAAGAACAAAGATGAGAATAAAAGCACATCTGTATGAAAGTGCATTCACTGTAGAAGATATGAATATACTGTTAACAGATGTTTCATCTTACACCCTGATAAAAAGAAAAAGAAGAATGATAAGAAGAAAGAAAAGAAGAATGACTTAATAAGTTCTCAATCAGCAGCAAATGCAGCAATTACAAAGATTGAGTTCTATTTCTCTTTCATAGTCATCAGAAAATCATTCTCTAGATCTTGATATTTGAACACATGTGTAAGCCTGAATATAACAGATAAGCTTTATTCTTTCTTAAATATCAAATCTTTTAATGATAACATCTCTGTCAATTCTGCAACTGAGAGAACTGAGTTTATCAAGAAGATTGAGACTATCACCTTGAAAATTGAGAATGATGATGTTAACTTGCAGAATATTCACTATATTTCTAATATTACAGTTAACCTGCTCTCATTTACCAAGCTTGAAGATCAGGGATTTCAATTTACATTGTCTTTCACTATTCTCTTATTTTTCATTTGCAGAGCTCTGAACAGTGTTATTTTTCATACAGTTCAGACTGCTCAGAACAACATATATAAGATTAATAAATAAGAGTTCAATGAGAATCTCAATCATCTGAACAAGACAGTCAAGTATATTACAATATCACATAAGTACAATTTTGACTGAAAAGTTGATCTTTCTATGATCACTGTCACTACTGTTAATAATATTGATTCTACAGTTCTGAATACAGATTTCAAGAATACAAGAATATCAAAGACTCTTTTGAACTGACACTGTGATCTCAGTCACATTCATGCTGATACTATAATTACTATAGTCAAGAATTTCTATACTGAAGTCACAATTAAAGATTCTAAGACTAAGTTCTTTTACAAGAAATGTGTCAAGATAGATATAACATAAGATTATTCAAAAACACTGATATCTAGATCTATTCAACTCATTGAGAAAGTTTATATTAATCTTACAGATGATGAATATATATTGAAAGATCTCTCTGATTATCTCTTAGAGTTCTACCAGGAAATCAGATACTGAATACTTATTATCTATGATACAACTCACTACTGTTAAGTATATTTTTTAAAGTTCAAGAATGAGACTGTTCAATACTTTGAGTTATGACTCAGATTCATGAGTAATCTCAGATATACAGTTTCTGCTTTTCTACAGACTGATATTAATAATATTTTTCAATTCACATGTATACACACAGTTATGAATTTATATGATATTAAATAAGAATTAACAGCATTATATTCATCACATCAGAATGATATTTTCAAATATAGAATCTACACTATTATAAGATAGATTAGAGCTGCTCTTTTAAAAGATAATCTTTCTAAGAAGTTCTGAGCAGATATTCTAGAGATAGTGATTATAATAACTAATAATACTTTCATATCTACAGTTCTTTATAACTTGAAATTTTAATCCTCTACTGCAGAGATCTCTGTGATTTCAAGTTTATATAAGATTTTATAATGTGCACTTACAAATACTCTGCTGAATGTGAGGCATTTTCACTGATTAAGTACAGAGATTTTTATTCACTTGTATAAATCTCAGAGACCTGTGAATAAGCTCTCTTCATATACTGATTTCTATTATATTATTGAATTCAGTGATATATTGATATATCATCTATAGCATTCTGAATCTGATAAGATTATTGTCAGTAGTGATGTGAGATTCTTAATCACTGAAAAACCAGTTATTACATCTGTGAAACTTATTAATTATATTATTAAACTGATTATCACATCTGTAACACTTATTAATAATATCAGTGAATCAGAATCTGATATTTATCTGATTAATAATAAAGATGCTTCTGATATTAATAATCTGAATTTCATATAATTGCAGTCTGTGAAATTGCTGACTACTTATACTTTAAGTCTTATTACAGATAATCTCTTAAAGTTCTATAAGAATATTATATTATAATCAAAGAGAGTAGAAGATTATTGAAAGAAGTTTATACAATATGAAATTACTGATCTGAAGAGATATAATATATAAAGTTTAATTTCTAGATTTAATATTCTGAGAGATGAACTGATTACTTTAGACTATTAAGTATTTCTTAAGAAAGATATGTGGTTCGGAAGAACGTACGACCGTCGGATAATAACGCGGCCGCTTCCGAACTACTAGCGTACGCGTACAAGTGTAAAGGGGCCATAGCAGCTGCTAATTAAATTAGCATATGATATTACAATATATAAGAAGCCGGTGTACACCTGTAATTGTACACTGGCTTAAGCAATCTTTGAATCACATCTGATAGCATGTCTAAAAACTGATGAGAAGCACAGGCTTCTTCAGAGCATGATAATTCCATCTACAAAGTGATTTATAGTTATCATATCAGTGTGGTTCTAGAACATCTCAAAAGATAGTGTATAAAGAGCAGTGAGTGAAAGAGCATCTGATTGATGCTGCTTCACTTATTGAGAGAAAACTCCACACTCAGATGAATGTCATATATATGAACAGATGAGATGTGAGAAAGAGAATGAGAGCAGTGAACCAGATTCAAAGAAGTTCACTTCCTACTCAAAAGAAGAATAAAAAGAAGAGAGTGATCATCATCAGAGTCATACAATGATAATAGAAATCATATAATGATATAGTAATTTAACAATATAGTAATAGAATAATATACTGATATAACAACACAGTAATATAATAATAGATATTATATAATTAATAAGAAATCACTGAGATGAATATCTTCTCTAGTTAATATAAATAACACTCTTCTCTGCTATCTGAACTGAAAGATATGCAGAACCTCTCAGAGAGTTTACTCAAAGTAGTAAGAAAAGCAGTCAAGATTACTGAACTGAAATCAAAGCTCTGTATATATACAAGAATTCTAAATAAGATTAAGACCTTGCATATGCAGTGACAGACTGAGACAGAAGTCAAATAATAATTAACATTTACTGTGAACTAAGTATTCACTATAAAGAGCTTTGCTGATATAATCATCATTATCAATAAGAATAGAGAAAACTAGATCTTAGACCTGCAGCAGAAGATTAAATATTTACACAGATAGATGACTATACTGAACCTGAAGATCTCATCACAATTGTATATAATCTCTTTAAAAGTATACATATCATTGAAAATCACTGCACAGAATGAGAATCTGAGTATGAAATATATTAAGTCAGAAGATCTGCTGAAGCTACTAAGCTTTAATAGTGACTGAAAAAATGATGCTGTAATCAGCTGACTAAGTCAGATGTAATTATATTATCAGATTGAATATAAACTCATAGATAGATAGTTAATGAAATTTTAACAAGTCTTAAGATCTGCTGCATTTCTATATGAAAAAGCAAAGTTATTATAAATAACTGATAAAAAGATGAATCTCACAGATCTGAAGTGATATTCATTCTCATAAATATGAAATGAGTTTTTCAAATGAATCTTGTATAACTTTGAGAAAGTGAATGTATAAGACAAGCATTATAAACACTTCACAGAGTGTAGATAAGTAAGTGATCTTATATTATACTTTACACACTTCAGCTTACACTATCTCATATTGAATGAAGAGCTTTCAACATCTTTCTATTTACAGATCTTTATTCATGATCTTACATCTGAGTTAAGAGTGAAATAAAAATGCTTAATCTTATAGTCAGACACAGTGAAAGAAGCATATAATATTCTCATTGTACAGAAATAAGTAAGTCAATTATGACAGAAAATACTGCAATTGAGTATATCTCAGTGAAGAACAGATAATTAGACTTCTATAATACAAGTTATACACCTGAACATAATGAATCTAGATCTGAATGTCATCACTAAAGCACTGAATTCTCTGAAAAAGAAATTTTCTAGGTGAAAATCTTGATATTATAAGCATTGAGCTTGCTTCAACTGCAGACATTAAAATCATGATACAAAAGATTGCACTCAGTATATACAGTTAAGAGAAGTAAGAGAGCTAAAAAACTAGCAGAATCAGTAAGCTCAGAGACACTCACTGATATTCTATGAAAAGTCTTCAAAGTGAAAGAGATATCTGTATTAAATGACTCTCTGAATTCTATAAATACAAAGAAGAAGCAGGCTTCTGAATGAGATGCAGATGAGAATAATGAAGTGAATACTTATCTCAATATCTTAAGACCTGAAATGTTAATGTATAGAGAGCACTTGAATAAGAATCAAGAGATGGCTGCAAAAGTGTTAGAAGATATAGAAGCTTCTACACAATATATTGATGATTATATGATTCAAAGATTGAAAGAGATTTATCAAGTGAAGAATCTCTGATATATAAGATTATCTGATAACTGATATTTGATATCACCTGCAAGAGTAAGAGTTCTCTTGTACTTCAGAGAATGATCTTGCTATATTTGAGTGTGAGAGCTGCAGAATATGAAATATAATCTTATTCTTAAACTTGATTGATTTCAAAGGTTCAATTCACAGATTCAATGATGTACATGCTATATGCAGTTGACTGATAGGAAGAAAACAGTTCATACAATTCTATTAACTGACATGAGAAGGATATTTCACATCTCTGATATAGAAGGATTAAATCTGCTTACATACTAATAAGTAAAGAGAATGATTTACAAGATCTCATCTGAAAGTATTCTGTATGTCATACAGGACCTGAAAGCAGAGAAAATCAAGATAAAAGATATGCAGAAGAACAAGCATATGAAGAAGCTTCTGAAGAAGTATGAGAAGATCTTTTAAACAGATCTTTCACTGAAATTATCATCAGAATGAGAATTTGTACATGAGATTGACATAGAAGACATAAAACCAGTCAATCAGAATGTGTATTCTCTGTCACAAACACATCTTAAAGAACAGAAGTGTCAGATCACAGACCTTCTAGAACATAGTCTCATACAATTCTTATCAAGTATGTGAGACTTTTCAGTTCTATTTATGAAAAAGACAGATGAGAAGTGACAGATGTGTATTAATTACTGAGCACTTAACAAGCTTACAATCAAGAATGAATATTCACTGTCACAGATTTAATAATAGTTGAATACAGTTGAAAATACTTAATATCTATCAAAGATTAATCTTCTCTCAGAATACTGACAGATCTGTGTAGATGAACTGTCAGTTCTGTGAATCATGTTTAATATATAATGAGAGAAGTTTGAATTTCTGATAATATTATTCAGTCTGACAAATACACTCATCATCTTTCAAATAATGATGAATACAATTCTTCATAAACAGAATAAAATCTCATATCTTGTATATCTCAATGATATTCTAGTCTTTTCAAACTCATATAATGAATATCTGAAGCATCTTGATAAAGTGCTTACAACTCTGACAGAGTATAAGCTCTATATTAAATCAATCAAGTGTGTGTTTGAAATGAAAGAGTTGAAGTTCATAGAACATGTAGTGAGTGATGACTGTATATATCTTATCTCAGAGAAATTGAATATTATAGTGAATTGACTGTGACTGAGAAATATACATCATGTACAACAGTTTCTTGAGTTAATCTCATACTATCACAGATTTATCAAGAATTTCACATAAATATCTGCATCACTCTTAGATCTCTTAAGAGAAATAGATGCAAATCTGTGAAAGAAGAAGTATTATTCAATTATCTAAAATGCTGTGTGTGAAGAGGCTTTTCTCACACTGAGAGAATATATAATAACATTCTCAGTGCTTATTCAATCAGATTGTGATAAATCTTTCTATATTAAGATAGATATATTCAAATAAGCTATCAGAGACACTCTTCTACAGATGAGTAAGAATAGCAAGCTGCATCTGATAATGTATAATGATAGGAAACTATCAGACATTGAGCTCAATTACTCAGTGTATGAAAAGAAATTACTAGCAATCAAGCATGCACTGATGTTATGAAATAGATATATCAACAACAGGTATATAACAACAGTGATCACAGATCATGAAAGTCTTATCTATCTATAATTAATAATAAAACCTTTCAAACACTTAGTATATTGAATCTTGAAGTTCTAAGTGTATAATCTTCATATTAAATACTAAAAGAAATTGAATACTATGATGCCTGATGCAATCAGTTGCAGACTCAATTTCATAAGTGAGAGTTCTATGAATCAGGCATAAGAGACATTCATATTAAACACACTGAGAAAATGCAAGGAATCAGAATGAGTGAATATCATGATCTCTCACTTAAAGAATAACAAGATGTCAGATAACAAGTGTCTTGTGAAAGTAGTAGAAGAGATGCTTCTGAACTTCAAGCTGAGAAAATTGAAAAACAATGTTATGCTTTATCACAATCTAGAATACACAGAAGCTCTCTATCTAGAATCTTCATTTAGATGTGACTTGATGACTCACATGCACAAGGAATTCAGTCACTTAGAAAGTTCTGAACTCATGAGTATACTCAAATCAAGAGTATACTGGCCAAGTATAACTGAGAACATTCAGGTGTACACTCACAAGTGCCTGAATTGTCAGGTTGTAAAAGAATCTAAGAAAGGGTTAGAATATAAGAAAGCATAACATCAGATAAAGTGTATAATACAACTGTTTAAATAATGAGAGATGAATCTCATAGACATATTACTGTGAATATTAAATGAAAATTGATGAATAATCACTGCTATTGATTACACTACTGGCTAGCCAGTTGCAAAAGCAGTTCTAGAGATGATAGAGAAGGTGATAGTGAAGTTTCTACATAATAAGATCTATGTTAACTATGAAATGCTGCATGAGATTCTAACTGATAACAGTGTGAATCTTGTGAAAGAAGTGATAAGACATTTCATGAGTCAGTTACAGATAAGACATCATAGAACAATATCATATCATCTGCAGATAAATGAGAAGATGAAACACTTGAATGAAATCTTGAGCAACATGCTGACAAAATATCTAGTGAGCAAGCCTATGAGACTATGAAATGAATATCTCAGGCAGGTGCTATTAATTATGCAGATTTGACAGCATGCAGTCTTCAAGCATTCATCATTCTACCTGTTGTATGGATTGCATCCGCGCATCCTAGAGAATGCTTCAGAAAAGGTGAGAGAGAGAACAGTAGTTGCAGATGCAGTAGAAACAGCAGTTGCAGACACAGCAGAAACAGCAGTTACAGACACAACAGTCACAGATGCAGAACCAAGATTGAAAGAGATCAGTCACACACATGCAAAAGCTAACAAGTTACTCCTGAACTGAGCAATTCAATCAAAAAGAATATGAGACTCACTTGTTAAGAAATCAAGTCTTAAGATAAGAATGTGAGTTCTTATATATAATGAGAGTTCTGAGAAGTTCCAACCTAGATGATTTGAGTTATATAAAATACTTAAATCACATTCTCTGAGAACATACACATTGAAAGAATCAGAGGGATGAGTCTTATATAACTTAATCAATGATTCATGACTTGTGAAAGCAAAGATGCAAGATCTGAGCAGATTATGATTATTCACAGCACTATCATTAGTATTGAAAAAGAAGAGACTTATAATTGAAAAGTCTCATGAAGTAAGAGAAATTATAGATACTTATAAATCAGATAATCTCACTTATTTCAATCTTTTCATAATTATAAGAAAAGAATGAGAAGTAATGAAGAAAACAGATGAACATCACACTTCAATAAGTGATGAGACTGTAGTCAGTCATATAATAATGCATCACAGACAGTGAGTGCAATATGATAAAGAGTGATCTCAGAGCAGCAGACTTGTATATGAGTCAGATCACAGAAGAAAAAGAAATTCACAGTTGAATTCAACTGTTTACATCAGTTCAATCACAGAGATCACAGAGAACAAACTATCTGAAACATCTGTGAATATGTGAGATCAAGTCATTTTAATCTCTGAGAACACTCAGAGATCAGATAAGATTAGTTTCAATGAGCTGTTCACTGTAGTGATCTGAGCAGGTGAAGAGAGACAGTATAATACATGAGACAGAATCACAAAAGATGAAAGCTGCTGAATCTAGTCACTGAACACTGTATTATATAGAGATTGTGTAAGAGTAATGACTAGCAGATAAAGAAAAAGTGTAAGAAAAGAGATAATAAATTGATCATCAATCATAAGAATCAGTCATAAAAGACAAATGTTATTATACACATCTCATTCATTTTCATATATCATATATTTAATCTATTTCTAACACCACATCATCTGAAAAACATTAAAAACAAAAGAAATCTCAAAACTCGAGGTTTGCAAGGAATTCAAGAGCTGTAAGTCACTCTTATAATAATATCATACATGTCTCTGATTCCTCTATCACTCTGTGTACAACATTAATGTCATTTATCACAAGATTGACTGGAATGTTAATATAGAAATGTGTATGTGTATGCATAGAGAAATTGAAGAAGAGTATGAGACTCACAGAATCAGAAGCCAGAACAGAGAGAATGAAGATAGAAGAAATAGAAGAGAGAGACACAGAACTGAATGAATAATAGAAGTCATCTGAGACTGAACACTTACAATCTGATATGTGCATGACCTTTCTCACAGAGAAGGAAGAAGAAGTGACAGAAGAAGCTTGAGAGTGAAAGAAGATAGTCTCAGCAGTATTATCATCTTCAATTAAAATAGTCTCTGATGCTGAAGCAACTAAGAACTATTATTAGCATATAAAATTATAAAAACAGGGATAATAATTACTGAACAAACACTCACTGATCTTAGAATTATATGCATAATTACAACATGCACAAGACTTCTCAGAAAGAGAGAGAGAGACATGAGAAAATGCAGGAAGCAGAACACAGTGTGTAAATGACTTATTCTCACAATGACATCTCAGATAAGACATACAAGCCACACATCTATAAGTGTAAAAGAGTATAATATCTGTGTTCCTGTTTCTGAAAACATGAATATCTTTCACCTGCATCATGAAGTCAGATGATAGATATCAGAGAATAGACTGATACAGATCTATTATTCTGAAGAAATTCATCAGAGTGAATATTTCTGTAATATTAAACTTTACAGTTATGAAAAGCTTCTTGATGTCTGTGAACACTATGACTTTATACACAGTAAAACTCATAATAATTTCCTCTAAGAACAGAAAAATCAGTGTTAGAAAGAAAAGATGAAAAAGAAAAAGACTTACAATCTCAATACTATTGAGAAGAGAAGTGATTCTCTGATATAAATAAATAATTATCTCATTATAAATATTTAAAATGAATGTAATAATCAGTGTCTGTGATCAAGCTTTAGATAGTTATGTCATACACAGTCTTTATATAATAAATTGTTCTGAGAGTTAGTAAGAAGAGTGAGAGTGTACACACTGAGAGACATGGTTTATTAAGTCTATGCAATATCTCCTTGAAACAGAGAGAGCTGATAATGAAGGCAGAGGCAGTAAAACCAGAGATCGCAGGAACAGGAGTAGCAGGAGCAGAAGAATCAGACACAGGAACAGGTGTAGAAGATTGAGAGAGAGCAGCAGAGAAAGAAACAGAGAGAACAGAAAGAAATACAGAAGACTCAGTCACATATAATATAAGTAATTTCTTCATTATCATGTTCTTCAAGTTCTTAATCAATGATTCAACATTGAGTTCACTATCATCAGCAGACACAGATCTGTCAATGTATAAAGATTCTACATGAATAAAAACAAACATATCAGCATCTGCATTTATACAAAATCATGTCAGAAAACACAATCAGAAACCTGCTGAGAAGAGAAACAGTTAAGAGTGTATAAGAAGGTGAAGAGAGTGTATAAGAAGATGAAGAAGATGTGCTATTCATGATAGTACATTCTGACAATTATTAGAAGATAAACAAGTTCTGATCACATATGTTTCACAACACATTACACTTACTGCTAATGAACTGCCTGATATGAGCACTACAATGATGCTTATTATAAGAATAGAGAGTCATTGTCAGAAACATGTATAATATGATAGATGAACAGATGAAAAGAGTTGAATAGAAGAAGAAGTAGAAATCTTGAATGAGATAGTGACATTCAATGATGATGATGATGAAGAAGATGATTGAAGAATGAGAAAAGTTAGTGAATAAGTGATATAATATAGTAAAAGTTTCTTTGTGAGAGTGTACACAGAATACTAGCTGAATCAGAAATAGGTCACACAATTGTGAAATGCTAGTGATGAGCTAATCTGCATGAAGCTAGAGTGTATGATATGATTATTTGAGCATGATCAAATCTGGTGAGAGAGGATGTGGTTTGAAAGAATGTATGACTGTCAGATAATAACACAGTCACTTCTGAACTACTAGTGTACATGTACAAGTGTAAAGAGGCCATAGCAGCTGCTAATTAAATTAGCGTATGATATTACAATATATAAGAAGCCGGCGTACACCTGTAATCGTACGCTGACTTAAGCAATCTTTGAATCACAGATAGATCTGTAGATCTGAATACTGATTCTGATAATATTCTTAAAAACTTATATTAAGTGATTTATAATAACTGACTTAAGAAGAGTTCTAGAGAAGAGATCTATACTTCTGTTATTACTGATACTATTAATTATATTCTTTTTATAATAGCAGTACTACACAATTGAACACTCTATTAAGTAAATATAGTAATAGTATATCTTTATAAGTGTCTCATTAAGAAGATCTATATGAGATAATTCACTGAATTTAAGACAGGTTTGCTGAAAACACTTATCTATGTAATTGAGAGTAGTTTATACAGTCTGAACTCTGTGATAAAGATCTGATATAATTACTTAACAGCTTTATTAAGTGATCTTGAATTTACAGTCAGTACTCATGATTCAGTACTCTGATATTATATATTCAGATATTATCTCTATATAATAATCTATATTAATAATCTCAACATTATATTCAAAGCTTCTGAGAATGCTAATTAACTAGTAAGTATACTTAGTAAGAAATTGAAAGTCAAGAATCTATATCAGTCAATCAAGTATTTGAGTATGAAGATTAATTATTCAGATAAGAGAATTGATTTAATATATTATCAATATATTAAATATCTTATTAAAGATTTCTATCTTAATAATACAGCTATTACTAGAATATCAATGAAGAATGAATTTTATATTAATAATTTCTCTATATCTGAGAAAGAGACTGATTTCACAATTCAGTGATATTAATATAATATAAATTACTTATAATATCTTACAGTTAAAATATGTTCTGATATTACTTATACTATCTCACTACTCACTTAATAAAATATTGATTTAATATCTTAATATTGAAAGACTCTGTTATATATTATATATTATTTAAAAGAGATCATGAATCTGAGTATTTTCTATAAATACAGCTTGTATAAGAGATTTATTTCTACTGATCTTTTCATTATCTCTGATTTCTCTGATAATTTCTATCTACTCTTCAGCTACTCAGATTCTGATTGAGTCAGTCTTTTAAATAATAATAGAAAATTAACATTTGACTATGTTTTTAAGCTTACAGATAGTCTGATTTTATAATATTCAGTAAAGTAATCTTGTATATCTCTGAGTTTCAATAAGACTGAATATATAACTCTTAACAAGATAGTTTACAAAGTAATATAAATCTGAAATCTTATGATTGAGCTTGACTTCATCACTATATCTCTGATATGAATTCTCACTGATAATAAGAGTATTATAGATCTTACAAAGATGACAGTTATTACAGTCTGAAGTAAGCACATTGATATGTGTTTTCATTTTTCACATTGATAGTTGAATTAGAGAGTTATTAATTTAGAATATATTCTTATCACTCAGATAACAGTGAATAAACTCACTAAATCTCTAAATACTATGATATTTATATAATTCATGATTTTACTAGATCTTACAGATATAAAAGTTGAGAATGTTTAATTTTACATTTGTATTTAATTTTGACAGACTATCTTAATGATTTGAGTGTTTTTATATATGATTCTTGTTATCTTGAGAGAGGGTGTTGACTCTTACAGCTGTTGCGGTTAGTGATCCCACTAGATCACGTGACTCACTACTATATTATGTTCTTGTATTATCTCAGCGGGCTCAGACCTCTGACTCAGTTTGAACAGATTGCAGACTAATTCAGTATAACACTAATCTACTTTTGATACAAGTCATGTGCTCAGAGCAATTCTTGTCAGAGAGTCTGAGAAGAAACAGTTTCATCTTCAATGAAGATTTTCAAGATTTACAAGGATTTTTCAGATTCTTTAACTTTGACTTTCTATTACTATATACTCACATATCTTTGAGATTTGAAAATCACCTTAGCTTATAGCTAAAGAGAAGAAGAATAGAAATATTTCTTTAATATTTCAAAAAAATCTATATTTAAGATAGATATATACTCTTGAAAATGATCATATTTTTTGATCTCAGAATTTCTAAGAGCTTTTTTTTATATGAGAAATTGAATTAAAATTTCTATATTCAAAAACACACTGATCAACTTTGAGATGATACTTCTATTCTAAGAACTTAAGATATGAATATAAAAATCAGATACATCATGAGAACATTGTTATTCTAAGATTTCAAGATGATACAGAAATGATGAATCTATGAAGTTGAGTTGAAATTCTCTTTCATACTCAGAGTACTGAGTAAATCCTTTCTGTGTTACTAATAATCAGGAACTGTTTCTTCTCAGACACTTTGCAAGATATCATCACTCACATGACCTGATTTTACTATTTGGGTTAGCTTATTGCTTATTTGAGATTAGCTCATGACATAATCATCAATCCAGTGTTAAAACAGCAATAAATATCTGGAGAAGCGTCTGAGCTTGCTGAGATAATTCTTGTAGATAGATCTATCAATACAACCTTCAACTATCCTACAAAAGTCAAGCGAGGTCAGGGTCATGATTATGTAATGAGGTCAAGTGGCGTGATAGGCCCTCCTACCAGCAGTGCGCTAGTGGGGACTGAGCTCTTTTGCCTCAGTAGCCTACATTTTCTGTATACACCAAGCTAGCAACCTTTTCAATCAAGCAAGCTTTACACCTTCCACAATACCATTCCTTTTGTCGGCTCAGAGGTTGGCTCTGTTCAGTTTCCTCCTTCAGCTTCAACTACTGGGTTTAAAACAGACAAGGAATAAAAAAAACCTTAGCCCTCCTCCACTTGCCGCCGGCGGATAGGCGTACCTATAGTTATCCCGTATGGTTATCCCTTGTCAAGTTGCGATTATTTCAATGCAATTTCTCTTTGCTCTGATCATCTACTCATCTACTAAAAGGCTCTCTCTCTTCTGCTCCCTCCTTTTTCCTCTCTCTCTATATACTTCTCTAATCAAATTAAGTCACGTCAATATTTACGTAAGAGTGCGACTAGGGTCCCCAAGTGTGTGCACCACTTTGTAAATATAACTAACTACTCCGTATTCGCAACGACAAAAAGACTTACCCATCTTCGTGTGGCGCCCCCAAAACTGGCGCCGCAAGGGGAAAATTACCAGGCGCTCTAGACGGGACGATGCTCAGTTTCTCAACTGTTGACAGTCAGCGGACATGGGTCATTTATTCATTCCCAGCTCCATTTAAAAACGTCGAGGTAGGGCAGAGCAAAGAAAGAGAGAGGAAACTGAGTATCTATAAATAGACACCTCGGGACTAAGGAATGGTAGCTATCGAACAATCAAGAACAAGAACAAGAATCATCAGAACAAGAATAAAACCAAAACCAAAAACAAAAACCAAAACCAAAACAAAACCAAAACAAAACCAAAACCAAAACCAAAACCAAGAACAAGCATAATAATGAACGGGAGTAACAATGCCAGTAAAACAGTTATAAATTAGTTAAAGAACAAAATAAAATGGGGAAATCCCACGCCTGAAGGCAAAAAGCACCAGCTCCAAGCTCCAGTCGGATAAGTTATCTTGGCGGGGGGCGGCGCCTTAGCTAAGCAGGCATCAGGCTCAGGCTCAAGGCTCAGGCTCGTGCCGTCCTCTCCTCAGCCCAACCAAACCCATCCTTTCCTCTCTACCCCCGTTTGCCCTCAATTATCCTCCATCTCTCCATCTCTCCCATCTGCTCTCTTTTTTTACTTCTCGTTCTCATCAACTCCCTCGCCTTGCCTCTCTTTTTTCTTTTTTGTTTTTTTGGCTCTCTCTTCAGATACCCTACTCCACGTCTGCGTCGTGGTGGTTGTTTCTCTTTGCTCGCTTTTGTGGCTCTACAACGGCCAAGCCCCCTCCTCTCCCCCCCGTCAGTTTTGCATCCCCATCGCGAGCCTCATCCCCATCCGTTCTGTATCATTTACAATCCAAGGTTAGTAGTATCCCCCCCTCATTGCTCCCACTATTCAATTTCGACCTTTATCTCTCAAGTCACGTCCCACTGTTTAAAGAGGTCTCATTCCTCGTGACTCGATAGCTCTGTGCCATCAGACGCCTGATATCTGATCAGAAAGTTATGCAGCAATCCGTACTAAATACATCTTCAATAGAGGCTTCCATCCTTCCCACATCGACTCAACCCCATGTGCAGACCCTCGCTGCCAGATTTTGAAGCCGTCTGCCGTTCCGTATAAAGCTCCCTCGTTGCGTGCTCACATAGTTTTCCTTCTTGGGTTTTAGAGCCTCGTTTTCCTTGGTCGGTTTCTGCTTTTTGTGTCAAAAAACAAAAAAAAAAAAAAAAAAAACAAGAGACCTTGATCATCGTCCCATCATTTCACGGCTCATATACCCCCCGCTCTGGTGTTATCGTTATTGGATCAATCGGGTTTTCTACCACAATACCCTTTTGTAATTTGATGTAGATCGGGCCATCCATTTGTTCATCCCGATATATTTTATTCAACCCAAAGGAATCTTCACCCTTTGCAAATAGGTATGACTTCCCGAACGGAGTGATAGCTTTGCTCCTGTGTCACAACGTGCTAAAGTTTTATCAGCGTTCACAAACCCTTATATCCCCTTTTAATTCCGGTTCGAAGTCAGAAAGTATTTGACAACATTCGTCATGAGGGAAGTAAATTTCAGCATTCCGAACGTCAACAAGGCGGCTGTCAACATCACAACTACGCTTTACGACCGACGGGCCCTTGACTGCACTTCCACGCTTCCTCTCATGAACTCCCTGAACCACCTTGCCTACCTCACCACATCCTCTGCCAGAATTCGTGACATACTTACCGTCGATGGAGGAATTGAGCAGTTAGTATGCATTCTGAAGGAAGGGAGGAGCAAGGACTTGATGGAGATGTGGAAATGGAACCTTGCCTTCCAGTGTGTGGTCAATATTGGAGTCCGTGGCACGGAGAATGTGAGGACGAGAGTTGTTGAGGCAGATGTTGTGCCGGTAGTTGCCACAATCCTCGATAACTACATTCGTGTGGTCGATAAAATAAGGGCACGTGCCGATGCAGAAGCACAGCGGAACACGAGAGTTTCCAAAACATCCCGTTCACGCGATCAGAGCAATCGTTCATCCTTCTTTGAGAGAGCTCCGGCATCGTCAGACCACCGCACCACTCGCCGACAAGCCCCACCCCCGTCGATTGAGATTCCTCATCCATATTCTCGAGATGCCCAACACGGAGAGTCTGGCGCGATGGAAATCACACCGTCCCCTCAAGTCATCCTAACTTCTCCTCCAGATCGCACGATATTTTCCCGTGATGCACGCAGCCATAGAACAATCGAGAGCCGCCATCAGCTAGGAACACATCGTCATCGAGTAATGCAACCTCTTGCAACAGCTGTTCCTCCTGTGGATGGCACTGTTGGTTTTGGGCTTCGTCCTGTTCGTGACGCTGACCGGTTGCCGCCAATGCTTCCAGGCCTGCAACCGGGACTTAACTCTCAGCCAGAGTCACCAACGACGCCCCACGGCGTTGGTGAACATCAAAACCCTGCTCCCATGAATGCGAGAGCGAGACGACGCCCATCGATTCGCCAGCAGCCTTCGGCATCGGGAGAGTCTGACGATGCTAATGGAGATGATGTGGTCATGGGAGAGGACCCTTCTCCACACCACGTCACTGAGCCCATAGTTGATATGCAGAACGGAATGGAAATCGATGATGTTGGCGAAAGCGGCTCCATGCTTGACGGTAGCTCCGAGACCCATGGAATCACGATTCCAAACCCGTCCGATACACCTGAAGCGGAGACTTTCAATATCACTCACCCATCTGCAATTGACGTAGGCATCATAAACACAACAGCGCAGCCCGGAAATGGTGTTGCTGGCCTTTCACCCGTCCGCCCGACTGCGTTAAACACTGCGTCTCCTGTTCCTCAGCAAAACCTCTATCCTTTCTACCTGAGAGATCGCCAAGTACCTCCCGGTGTTTTGACTGCGATGCCTCGAGATGAAGATGTCTTGATGGCCTTACAACTTCTAGCATATGTCTCGAAATATTGCAATTTACGCTCGTATTTCCAAAAGACACATTTGGTTCCAAGATTGAAGTTGGGTAAGGACATTCACCTCTTGGACGATCCCAATGCTCTGTCTCAACCTCCGCTGGAGCCGGAGGAAGAGGAAGAGGAATACCTACTACCCGATGATTTCAACATATTCCCACTTGTTGAAAAATTCACCATTCGACACCACACCAAGGATATGCAATACTGGGCCTGCGTTGTGATGCGAAATCTATGCCGCAAGGATGATGCCAGGGGCGGTATTCGCCAGTGTGCATACTACAAGTGTGGGAAATGGGAGGAGTTCCAACGCCAATTTGCGAAATGTAGACGATGCCGCAGGACAAAGTATTGTAGCAAAGATTGCCAGAAGAATGCCTGGGCCTTCCATCGTCATTGGTGCCATAGCACCCCAGGCCCTTCCGAGCAGGCACAGTCTTCTGAGCAGCCACAACCTTCTGAGCAGGCGCCATAATACACTGAAATATGCATCGTACCTCCCCCCTTCTTCTAGACTGTCTCAAAGTCAAGTTGCCAGAAACATTTTCAACAACCACTTCCATCCGAGATCATAGCAGACTTGCATTATCAATCACCATCGATTCCCCGATTATTTACAATCAAGCAACCGTTTTTATGACACTTCTTTTTCCTTCTCTTTTTGTTTCTTTTATTATCTTGTTTTTCTCTTAGAGCCAGAACCATTCTGCGAGTGCCATCATCTTTGATGTCACTTGACTACTTTTATATATACACTTATAACTTTCACTCTTAATTTTCGAATCATATGGACGAATTTCCTTAGTCTTGCTGTCAACCCTTCTTCATATTGAGCTTCCTCTTTTTGCTTTTTGGCTCATGAAAGAAAGAAAGTGCATTCCACAGACAATTCTCTTCTCTCTCCCTTGAGCGCGCTATATTATTCCACCCAGCTGGCTTGCTAACATGGGCTTCTGGGTGCGCTACTTTCGTTTCGTTTCCTTCCCGCTACCTCCTCCTTTTGACGGTCCTAACTTAGTTTTCCATTTTTTCTTAATATTAACTTCTATTTTTCAATCTTCTTTTACATTATTCACGGTTGGGAATGGGATGGGGGGTGGAAAGAGAGAGGTTGGTAGTGACGTAAGTTAACGTATATTAGGCGAATACTTCTGCATATTTATCATTTTTCGCTGTTAGTTATATCCCTCTTTTGTACCCCCCATTGTTTTTGCATTCACTTTCTATGTGTCTATTTTATTCCATTGTGGCATTTTCTTTTCGTACATTCTACCGCTACCCACTGCGCCTTTTCCAACAAGCCTTTCTTGGGGAACTTGTGATTTCTTAGCTTTTCCTCCTTTTTATTTTTATTTTATTTTCGTATCTGTGTCCCCACTGCTTTGACAGCAACTCTCTTGCCTAACATTGTTCTTTTTTTTTTTTCGTTTGTGTTTGCTCTGCTCTGCTCTACTTCGCTCCGCATTGCTCTCTATTTCCTCTTTAAACAAAACGAATAAACAACTCAACCTTTCTCTTCCCCCCCCCTTCTCTCTCTCTATATATAGCTCTTCTGAGTAGTCAGTGCATATACCACTTATTCCCCTCTCATTTTTGTTATGTATTCCGATTGAATCATGGAATAAAAATACGTATATCATCTCCTCGCAATGGCTAGCTTCCTCTTCGTTTTGCTGAACCATCCCCTCCCCCCACTGATTTTCATGATAAAGCGCCGAAAAATCCTTTGGAGACTTTGGGAGACTTAGAGGTTGTGACAGTAGTGTGATGATGATGTTTCTGCTTTTCCGCCTTTTGATGACGTGCTCTTGAAATTATCCACTTGAAAGGACCGATACGGCTTTGGAGTAAGAAATGGGATGGCCAGAAGATGAAGAGGCATGCTGGAACGGGTACAATTTATATTATATAAGCCATTCGTTTAACTTAACTACGCAAGATTTTCCGTTTTTGGAGCAGTTGTACTGAGATTATGAATGGCTTATGGCAAACCTACTAAAATTAAGCTTTTGTCGCCTTGGCCGCAATGGGGTTCTAAATGCATCTACAGATTTAGATCGTGTTGGATAGATTTTATTGTCGTATTTCACAATTTCCAAAAAGCCACGAAAGGACGTGTGCGAGAAAAGGGGAAAAGCCATGTCGTATGGATTTGGGATGGTTGCAGTTGGGCTATGAATACTGAGATAGAAACTCTGAGCTACAGGATGAAAGAAGCAGATCCATTCAATCATAGCCCGAGACGCTAGATGTTAGAGAAAAAAAAGATAAAAATCACTGATACTCCTCCTTCAACCCGCCATATGTCGCCGCCAACCTCCCCGCCAAATGCTCTCTCGCAGTCAAAGGAACTTCCCCAGCATCACCACTATTACCACCATTATCTCCCAGTCGCTGCCTGCCGTCCGTCGTAGACATCATATTCTGCTTCCTCCGCTCCTCAACGAGCTGGCTAGGAACAGGCACAAGCTCCGTGTTATTCACCGGATGACAGAAATATGCCATGCTATACCTATCACGGCTTCGGTCGCCTTCATCCATCTCAACTCCCTGCTGCTGCTGCTGTTGCTGTTGCTGCAACTCCTGTGGAAACACAACTCGATGTACCGTAGATTTCAACAGCCCAGCCGTCCAGAAACTCAGCAGATCACCAATGTTTATCAGTATGGGTGGGAATATCGCATCCGCGCCACTGCCACTGTCACTGCCAGAAACAGCAGGCCGAACAGGTACAGGCGCCCATCCCCCCGTCGGCGTAAGGATTTCTAACCCTGGCTGGCCATCTCGCTGGAATAGGAGGGTGATACTGCCGTAGTCGCTGTGGGCCCCGGCGCGGACGTCAACGCCGTGCTTGAAGGTTGAGGAAGCAGGTGAGTCGATTGAAGGGTAGTAGAGGAAGCGGAAGGTGCAGCCAGACGGCCCGACGGCGGGGTCGTGACGGGATGTAAACCAGTTTTCGGGGATCTAGTTTCGGGGCGGAAAAGGTGGGGGGAGGGGGGATTTGTTAGTTGGATCGTTCGAGGTATATATATAGTTATATACTTATATATAAAGAGGAAAGTGGCGTGGAATTCGTAACGCCCTTGTTCTTTCCTCGTTTCTATGTCATCCTACCCCAGGGGATTAGTTGAGGAATATGCTTACATCTAAGCCTAGGGCTAGGAGGGCGAGAATCCGATTACATGTCTTTCGACATAGGTCCATGAAGCATGCTAACTCGGCTTCGTGGTGAACAAGCGATTTAGGCAGCTCCTGCTGGGGCTTGTTATCTTTGAATTCGCCAAAGTTCATTGCTCTGGGTTGACGATCGTTAGCCAGAATCCATTTCTATATATCTATTGTATGGAGGAAAAGGGGTGCCTGGTGCGTATAGGGAGCGAGTCAGGATCTAGAGCGGAGAATATAGATACTCTTTGAAATCGCCTCTCTATGTTAAGCAAAGCCATACGATAATAATGCTTTGTTAGCGTCATGCTCGTCCAGATGAGTATGCGAACGAAGCAACAATAGGGGAATATTGAGCTATTTGGCAAAGCGCACCTGTTGATGTTTGGGGTCAAGCGTTTCCGCATGCATGCCAGACCAGCCCCTATTCTATTTTCACAAAATTCTCAATCAACTGACGGGTTTATAGAGCGTCTGATCATCTCTTCTTCAAATGGTGAAGAGTCGTGCATAACCGGCGATGCACAAGATACAGGTATGTTGCTTCTACATACATTTGTACCAATCGCAACCACAGCTTTTTCTTCATAAGGAGAAGCAAAGAACTCCCGGGCCTAAATTTTGAGTTCCAATGTCAGGTTTTGCCAATATCTATCTACCTGGCCTGCGCAACGAGAGGCTGAAAGCAATTGGGTATAATCATACCATAGCAAACGCGCCCTCTACATCGTCACTTGAGAAATAACTGCTGGCACTATCCACATAGAAAAAGCCATATTTAGTTGCCGCATCGATCATAGCCTTTCCAACGGCGGGTGTGGCTTTTGAGATGTTGATCACTGGCAGCCGCACGGCAGCCGCTCTGGCGGGCTTATTCTCGACCATTGCTAATCAGTCAATGATGGCGATGATATACGATTGTTTGATAGAGTGGAAGGTTATATCCGGATTTTGAAAGTATTTATGATTTTTCGCCTTGTACCACACCATATCATATCGGTCCGGGATCGGTTGCATGGGGAAGAGGCAATCTTTGACATGGAGGAGCTTCGGTCAGTTCCGCTTGACGGGGACGAGTAAAAAGCCGAACATCGGCGAGGAGTATGATGCATTCATTAAAATTAGATCGGTTAAATAGAATTTAAACCTTTTTTGATCTTTTGAGATTAATGAAACAATATCCATGGTTGTTCAACCGAAGGGACATACTCTCCTAGGGAAAAATGCACGCGCATCTGGTATTTTGCTTGGTACCCATGCATATGCCGTGTCTACCAGCCACGCCCCACTCCATTACCGCCACTGCCCGCCTGTTCTCCCGCGCTCTCACTTTTGCTGCTTCCGATTTCAACGTCAACTCGTTCACATCCCCTTCGACTCCTTGACATCCCAACCACGGCCCTCTGCTGCTGCTCTACTGCTGTGTGTCAGCATCAGCGTTCCTCCTGCCAACCGTGAGCCATTGCAAGGGTTTGCCGCAGTGTATTCCATCCGACCGCACGCGCGCATCTCTGCTAGCTAGCTTGGAGCTCCCCCTTGCCTTTCGCCCAAACAAGCTCCAACGACTGGCGGAGCACCACTGCCCTCAACCACCTATTGCTTGCTAGCTGAACAAAGCTCTCTACACTATGCCGAGTATGTATCAATCAAGCCACCCAACTACTGCTGTTCTCATAGACCGCAACTGACACAAAACCCTTGGGTCCCCTTTTCTAGTTTGTGCCTTTGATGAGTGGGCCAGCGGCCGTGCCCAGACTCTCCCTCTTTCCGCCCTTAAAGGTGCTGTCATAGGCATCGATGCCTCCCACTATCTTGACCAACACCTGAATCACCATGCGACCAAAGAACCCCTCCTCATTGCCCTGGGAGGCTTCCCGTTTTCTCTGAAATCCAATATCGAAAAGGAGCTCCAAGCCCTGAAGAACTTGAACATTACCTGCGTCTTTGTCTTCAATGGGCTTGATTTCGGGAAACGCGAAACCGATTTCTCTGCTCAAGCTAACTCTACTCGCGCTCTGGAACAGGCATGGGAGTTGTATGACCAGAAACAGGCGGACCAGGTCGTCGATGCCTTTAGTTCGGCCGGTATGTTCATTTTTTTCTGGGACAGACATTCCTAGTTTTAACATGTGCTGATATTCGACTGGTAGGGAGCGCAAAACCCGAGACTCTTTATAAGTTCTTGCAAAGAATTCTACATGAACTAGGAATCGACTTTCTCGTTGCACCTTACGCTGCTTCCGCACAGGTAATTTTGTGATCGGTCTCTCCCGCGGCTTGGATTTATGCCTAATTGACACTTTTCTTCTGCAGCTTGCCTACCTTGAAAAAGGCCCCAACCGATTCGTCGACGCTGTTTTCGGCCCATCAGACCTCTTCCTTTTCGATATAGACAAAGTCATCACGAGACTGGATACCGACCTTTCCAAATTCACATGGATCACTAGGCAAATATGCCAAGATGATCTGGGAAGGATAACAAATGAGCAGTTCGTCGAATTCTGCTTGCTCCTTGGCTCCCGATTTCTCCGAGCCTTCCCACCTTTCGAAAACGTGGCATTCCCCGGAAAGAATGTTAATATCCGAGAGGCTATGACCGCGTATAATAGCGCCGGGCGAAATGCTTTGGTTCTGTGTGGTCAGATTGAAGATGACCATCGAATCAATGACTTGCCCTACGTTGAACATTTTAAGCGCGCACTCATGACGGTGAAACACCATATAATTATGGATATTGATGGGAAGGTTGGCCCTATGGATGCTGAGAATGTATCCAACGACTTGCATGAACTCATCGGGCAGCGACTGCCAGAGGAACTTTACTTTTACATGTCCAAGGGTATTCTTGGTTCTCAAGTTCCCGACTGGTTGACTTCGGGCGAGCTCTTGATCAGGCTACCACTAGGCGCTGAGGACTCGGAGATTTATCGTCGTCTCCAGGGAGATCTTCTTACTCCTATTCGAACCCAGGCTTTGTGCCTGCTTTCCAATTCTCTTCATCGCTTCTACCAGACTAAAGCTATCAATGTTCGTACATGGTATGCGCCGAAATCTACCCGCTCTATCAACCTTAAGGAAGATTTGCCTTCAGTGAAGGAGTCTACCATCTCGTGGAAACTTCGAAGTGATAAATTCCCGGAAAGTGTCAAGCAACTCCAGGTATGGTACACTACGGCTGTCGCCTTTTGTATCGTTTATGCTCATTTTCCATTAGGCCGATTCTCTCCCATTTACTTTCGCCCTTCGAGCTTTGAAGGATCAGGAGTTTGTTTCCAACTCATTCTCAACCCGGGATGCGCCTGTAAGTAATCAATGTTTCATAAAATAGCGGAGGTATCATTCATTATCTAACATTTAATAGCCTCTATCATCAAAAACTGAAATTCTTGCAAATGTAATGTGGAGGTTATTACAACTACGGGGCTATGTCAATGATAAGCACCGACTCACTCAATGGGGACAAGCATTGGAAGTAGCCATGTCGTCATTAGACCCTGCGGAGAACTTGGAAGAACCGACTTTTATTGCCGTGGAGCTTTTGCGTCTCGGGGTTCTGAGCTCTAAGGATTGGTTTGCGAATATCTCTGGTGGCCCAATGAGGGGTACCGGTAAGTGATATTGAAATTCTCGCGGGTTTTGCATTTGTTTGCTGTACTAAGCTTTCCATTAGATGAGGAGAAAAAGTTCAATCTGCTGGTGTCACAAGTTGCCTGCATTGGCAAAATCCGCCACAAATCCATTGGCTATTCAGGTCCTCTGAGTAGACAGCTCCTGTCGTTCCGTTCCCTAATATGCGCTGTCCGGTCGAGCCTTAGAGATTTGGTTGAGGTCGTCCTAGCAAGTCTTTTGTTGAACGGAGAAGCGGACCGCGATCGTGATGACTGGACTGATTTGGGGCTCAGGTTAGTCAAGCTAATTACTTATCAACCTCGCAATACTAATTGCAATTTAGTCTTCCTTTTATTGATGATAACAATTGCGGACTTGGAATTGCTGTTCGGACGTATCTTGACGACTTGCCACAACAATCGGAGCCAATATCGCCAAGAGTTCGGGCTGAGGTCAAGGCCAAGGGCAAAGAGTGGTTCCAACATAGCGATAGCTTCAGCGGAAACCTGGACATGGCCTTCACACTTTGGGATGCGGTATGTTCGGACCCACTATTGTGAAAAAGGAAAATTAAACTAATTATTTCCGCTAGGTTTATCGAGCATCTCAGAATGCTGGGAAGGAGTTCAAAGATGCGAAATTGTGGGACGAGACCAATAAATGGTTGACGGAACGGAGATAACTGGGGGTGTGTTTTTCTTCTTAACTCTTGCTTTGGCGTGGCCAAAAAGCTGGCGCTGCATTCCCTGGCAGCAATCGTAGAACTCAGTTCGGTGTTTACCCTACCAATACCCTAATCTGGTATCAATATATCAATATGGTACTGGACCCAACCTTAACGGTTGGGCTGACCCATCCTGTGATAGTTTAACCAACCATCGGAATAGTCAAGCGTAGGATAGCAATTGCTACCAAGCTTTAAATATATTTCAATCAACTCAGGATTTCCATCCAAGCTACAGAGTTACGCTAATAAATAATTGCCGTGGTTTGTTCTCCTTAGCGCTGCGGCTATCGATCTAGTTCCCTCATTAGTAATCGCGCCGGCAACAGCTGTCCTCAATATCATTTGGCCCATTCCACCGAACGGCTAGCAGCTGACATGCCAGCGAGCCTGCGACGATAACAACCTCGCTTGAAAAGAAAAAAAACATACACATGCTCCTAGAGACCGGCGCATCTTCAGGATATTCCAGATTGTGGTGTGAAATTTGATCTCGCTCGCACTCCCAACAGGCCCCATCGCCCAAAATGGCTCGCCTAAGCTACCTCCTCCTGGCCTCCGCCTCCGTCCTCCTCAACCACATCGGCCCCGCCAGCGCCATATCCGCTGTCCTAGACCTAACCCCAGATAGCTTCGATTCCGTTGCCCTCAAATCAGGCAAACCAGGTCTAGTCGAATTCTTCGCTCCCTGGTGCGGTCACTGCAAAAACCTAGCCCCCATCTACGATGAGCTGGCCGACGCCTTCGCTTTCGCCAGCGACAAGGTACACATCAGCAAAGTGGATGCGGACGAGCATAGGTCGCTAGGCAAGAAGTTTGGCGTTCAGGGCTTCCCAACGCTGAAGTGGTTTGATGGGAAGAGCGACAAGCCCGAGGACTATAATGGTGGACGGGACTTGGAGAGTCTGACGAAGTTTGTGACGGAGAAGACGGGGATTAAGCCAAAGGGTGTGCAGAAGCCTCCAAGCAATGTACAGATGTTGACGGATGCGACGTTCTCCAAGGTCATTGGAGGGGAGAAAGATGTTTTTGTAGCGTTTACGGCTCCTTGGTGTGGACGTAAGCTCCCTTCCCTCCTTCCCCTCCTTCTTCTTCCGCTTCCGTCCCTAGTTTCCTCCTGACATTGGTTTATTCTCCAATGATTTCCTTTACTATTTTCTTCTTCAATTGGACTAATAAAATCCTGCAGACTGCAAGACCCTAGCCCCAATCTGGGAGAAGCTGGCCAACAACTTCAAGCTCGAACCCAACGTCGCAATCGCCAAAGTAGACGCAGACGCCGAAAACTCCAAGAGAACCGCTGAAGCACAGGATATCAAGTCATATCCGACCATCAAGTTCTTCCCCCGCGGCTCCAAGGCTCCATTAAGCTACGATGGCGGTCGTTCAGAGGAGGATTTCG
Source organism: Blastomyces gilchristii SLH14081 (assembly GCF_000003855.2). Taxonomy (NCBI): domain Eukaryota; kingdom Fungi; phylum Ascomycota; class Eurotiomycetes; order Onygenales; family Ajellomycetaceae; genus Blastomyces; species Blastomyces gilchristii. Next base: position 1,215,193 of record NW_003101663.1, on the reverse strand, counting down.
TTGCGTACGTGAACGAGAAGTCCGGAACCCACCGCGTTGTTGGCGGCGGCCTGGATAAGGATGCTGGCACAATTAAGGCACTGGATGCCATCATCGCCAAATACGCTACTGGCAGCGTGAAGAGTGTTCAGAAGACCCTACGCGAAGTTAAAGCTTTGAAGAACGTTGAGGGACCGTATGTGGATTACTACAGCAAGGTTCTGGTGAAGTTATTTGAGAACAAGGATTATGTGACGAAGGAGTTGGCGAGGCTGGAGAGGGTGATGAGCAAGGGAGGCCTGGCGCCGGAGAAGATGGATGATTTGATGTCGAGGAGTAATATTCTGCGGAGATTTATTGCGGAGAAGGACGAGGAGGAGCAAAAGGAGGAGAAAAAAGGGAAGGATGAGCTGTGAGCGAACGGTGTGTAGGATGGATTTCTTAGGGCCCTAAGGGATGAAGCTGGTTTGTGGCTGGGAGGGGGTGTGTGTGGGGGGGTCCTAGTGGCCGATGGGTTCAAGGGTGATGGTGAACGAGATTATCCCCTAGAAAGGCAAATATGTAGTGTATGATTTATGCCTTGCATTGTGTATAATTGATAGATTTCAGTTTTTGCTGTTCATTTCATTCCTTGGACACATTCAATTTCCCATGAAAATAATGTATAGAATCGACTGGGTATCTTTAATAAATCCAAGAGAGGAAATATAAAGCTTTCTAGGACCTAATTTTTTTTTTAAAGGGGGTATGACAAAAGAACCAACAAGCTTCCAGGCTGCGAAAACATAAAATAAATACATATAATATAAAAAGGAAAACAAAATAAAATACAAAGAGGGATTACAATATCATTTCAGAAACAGGACTTAGAAGACGATAGAGCTTCTGCGACCGTTCAGTCTTGTACTAGACAACAGAAACAGCTCAATTGATCAGCAAACATAGAATATAAAATAAAAGGTCCGACAACGCCAATATCTTGCATATGATACCGCCGCTCTCTCCTGACTTTCGACGGAGAGTTAACTTTGGCCAAGGATGTGGTTCTGTGGGTTATTCAGCTTCGGCTGTTGGGGGGTCCGTATGTGCGCAAAAAATGCAGAGATTTGGGAATTCCTGAGCTTATCATACATATGCTGTATAGTGCTGTGAATCCAGATGAAAAAGGAAGAATCGGAAATCAAGTCGTTGTATGCTTTGGGAAAGAGAGAAATGAGGCAAAACCACCATTTTTTATGAATGGAGGGGCGTATCAGTTCGTCGTGTTTGCTTCAGGGGAACTAGCGAGAGCGGCTTCGAGTTGGTCGAGTCTTCGTGCCATATCATCCACTAATGGGAAGGGAGTTTGTAATTAGTGATTGAGTGTATACAGGGGTGCATGACACATGCGTATGAAAAAGTCCATTTTTGTAGGTGAGGATTGAATGGAGACGAAGCGGCGGAGGGCGGGGCATGTCCAGTGGGGCGGGACAACGATTTTATTTCGCGAAAACAAAAGTCAAAAGCAAGCAAAGTATCCAAAAAGCATGAAACTCACATTTTCCAAAGATCTCCTTTGAGACTTTGTCGAATTTATTCTGTAGTTGGTCTAGCAACTCGTCGACCGCTTGCACCAATTGGTTTGAGCTCTCATCTCCGGCGGTAGTTGCCTGGTGTTCGTTTCAATGGAAACCCATTATTAGCAAGCGACTCGTTTTCGCGTTGAGTTCCGACTTTTAAGGAAAGTTTTAAGCCGAGAGCGTACCGCTTGTATTGACGAACGTTTATTGTTGTCCGTGTCACTATTTGAGCGGAGCTGCGAGGGTCTACGGCTTAGAGTGGACATTGTTCACAACGTGTTGATGCGTCTAGACTGCTCTTGACTATGAAGATATGTGCGTTGGTGGGCCCTTTGGGTGTATATTCGAGTATATTCCCTTCGGACCCGGTAATAGTAAGAGATATATGCGCGGAAAGGGAGAGGAGCGATGGATTTGTTTCGTGTTTTGCCATGCAACATGCTTGTCATGGCCTTCGCTAGCTGTTCGAAACAACAATGTGATCTGTACCAGTTTGCTTCCGTGGATTTAAGGTTGTGGATACATCCCGAGACGCCCTACTATTGGTCAGAACATGATTTAAGCAAGCCACTGGTTCCGTGGAAGAGTATTTGAGCCGCATTTCTATTCAAATCTCCTTGAGGTGAGATTATATCAAATGTTACGAGTAAGTTATGGTCAGCAAGGCTAGTCTTTTATTATCGTTGTCGTAGGGGATGGATGAATGGATGAATGAGTCCTTACCTGATTTTCAAGAGGGACGTCCTTTCACCTTTTGCGTAGAGCAAATGGTAACTACTCCACAGCCGAGGTACTGTACTGCGCAAGTGACATCAGGAAGAACTTGAGTACATGCACATGTACATGTACATGTATATGTACAACAGGTAGGTGTACATCCGGTGCTGGGGAAACATGATACCTAGCAATTGCCAAACGCATGCGGTTATTTCCTTGTTCTTACTTTACGTCACACGTCTTATGATATCTGCAGGAAGTAGGCGATTAAACATCGTGATCTCCTAGATGTTAAGACTCCAGTGGACGACTTTTATCACACCACCCTCCAAAGCAACGACCTCTAGGTTTGACCTGAATGTAACATTTGTCTTGCCTTTGACAGAGTGGATGGCCCATGTCCAGCTAGACCTATTGAGTTCGTTCTTCAAGAGGTTAAGGTGAGGGGAAACATTGATGAGCAAAAGAAAATAAAAATATGAACCTTCTGTCTGTCAATCATCCTTTTTCTTTCATGTCTTCCACACAATCAAGCATGAAAAGTGTTCCTTTTTTCATGTATGTTCTGGATTTTTCACCCTGCTTTCCTAGGCAACACAGCATAATTTGAGATCTTGGGGGAACCTCAAAGGCCGAGCAACGCAAGCGATCAGTTCTCATAGATGGATTGTTCTCTGATGTACTTCTAAGCAATAATAAAATGTGTATCTAGGAACTGGGATTTCTTTTATTTTTTTTCTATCTACCTGTGAAACCGTACTACTTCTCTCTCTCGCTTTTGCTTTATCTCTCCTCAGGTTTTCCTCCTCACTTGTTGGTTATTCTTTGTTTCCTTCGAAATTCCTACTTTATGCCAAATCCACCGTTAAAATATTAAACGTGCTGTACTAAAAAAGTAGTGGGTTACCCTGATGAACAAGGAAATGTGTAAAAGAAAACTATTATGACCCTTCCCTTGTTGGCATGGACATGTGCATTCGCGTGGCAAATAATAGGAAGTTCGCTACGCCTTTCATTAGACTTTAGTCCGGAAATTGATGCCGCCTTTCATGTAGCGGGCAACGACCATGCAGACTGAACCGACAGCCAATACTACTCCTGTGAAGATAATTAGGTCTTCGAAGCTGTGAGAGGCTGCGCTGTCTTTCACGGCAGCCATTGCTGGTAATCCGACAAGTGCTCTGTATATTTAGAACGCAAAAGAAATTTTTTGATTAGCTTCCATCTATGATTGCTTGAAAAGGATGGGTAAAACACATAATCTCTTGAAGATAGTGAGAGAAGGGGCAGAAGAGCGCCAACATACCCGAAGGCAAGGCCTATACACACGAGCCCAAACGTAATGCCTAGGTTCTCTAGCTGACTGTTGGCAAGAGATACAACGCAAGGCGCGATCAAGCTGATAAATCCGCCGCTAGCAACACCATAGATACCCCCAAACATAAAAATGCCAACCGTGGAGGGGTTGTAGCTGAGGGGCAACCAAAACCCTAAAACTGTTGTAGCAGTGAAGGTGGTGACAATGCACATGACGTTAAATGCGCCCATTTTGTCGGATACAGCTCCTAGGCCCACGCTGAATTGTCGTTCGTTAGAGAAACGGAACGAACATACATAAGGAGTAAAAGCAAGGAAGATCATCAAGAACGGGGCCAGGTGTCACACTCACCGACCAAACATTGAACCGGCACTAGGAATCGAGAGTTAGCCATACTTATTGCCTTACATATTTACTTTCGCTTCCAAGAGGTTCTTGAGATTGTCACTTACTTGGTTACTGTGAGAGTGTACTGTGCAAGATCTGGGGACATTCCACTGGCAACCGACATCAGAGGGAGGTAGTTAAAGGGCGCCAAGAATGACCACCTATGAAGTAACAGAACATTTTGAGTCAGTATCATGGTTGTACATATCTTGGGGCCAGTTGTCACACACATGAAGAAGAAAGTGCCTAAAACAAAACCCGCCCATCCAAGTGCTTTCCGTTGCAGCAGCCCACTCAGTAGTCCTTTTGCATTTTCCTCTTCGTTGATTGGTGGTATCGCAGCTTCGAGCACAGGGGAATCCAATTCAGCCTCCTTGGCTTTGCTCCCAACCGATTCAGCATCACCTGGCTCTATATCCTGAGAGTTCTTTCTATCGGTGGGTTGGCCGGCTTCTTCGTCACCTTGCAGCTTTTTCAATTTGTAGAGTGGTGGAAAGGGAGTGTCGCATAGCAATATTCCAATCAGCATTGTTATGCCAACTACAACCATTGACCACCTGATAGCGGACGCAAAGCCGTGGGATTTAATCAGTCTGGAAACCATAATCGGGAAAATGACACCCCCTAATTAATTTTGTTAGCATGAATGGCTGAACAAGCAAGTACTTCCACTAATACCCAATGAAAGATATGTTTTCTGCATGTCTAGTGCGCTGCGGTTATGCTGAGCATGACAAATAATAACAAGAAGGCAGTGATAAACTAAAATGTCTTACCAACGCTGCTTCCACAGCTCGCAACACCGACGGCCAATCCTCTTTTGGTTGAGAACCACTGGGATACCGTAACTATGGCTGGCAGGCAAGTTCCAGAAACTGCGATTCCAAACGCAACCCCTTGAGCTAGGAGCACTTGGTAGTACTGAGTGCAGAGACTCAGCATACCAAGCGATATGACCGCCAGGGCAGCAAAGGGAGCAATGACAGGCCGAGAGCCGTACACGTCCACAAGTTTGCCCACGGCTGGCCCGCACGCGAAAAAGAAAGCGATTTGAAGCGTTGTGATCCAGGCAAGCTGGGATGAATTCTTGCTGGGCAACATGATACTCTGATAATAGTATTGGAAAGTTCCACAGCTGGCAAATCCACAATAAGGAAAGCAGTCAGCAAATCAACTCTGCTATCAGCTCCGGTGAAATTGCTCATTAATGAGATGCTGCCGCGTCGATTTTACCAAAAAGGGCAAACAGCAACCCAAATATTATTTTGGTAAGGAGCAGATACGTACGTATTGAGATATCCAAAAGAAGACATTTGAAGGAGAAACGAGCCTACCACAACCGACCACGCTCTCACTCCTCCATTGGGTGGATCCGGTCGGATATAAGCCATTTGGAGGAATACGAGTGCTTGAGACGAGAAGTGGAAATTGGGGGAAGGTTAGGAGTCCTAAACTGAAGAGAGGAGACTAGGATGGTTGACGTAAAAGAGGATGGGCTTCTCTTAAGAAGTTTAATGTGAAGAGGGATTTTTGAGAAGGATTGACTACTGCCTTTGTGCGTTTGAGATTGTGGTGTTATTGAACAGTTGCCTTTGGAAGCCTCCACCAAAAGGGGTAGACAATACTGCGGTCCACTCGAAACAAAAGGTCCATCCTTTACGTTCCGCGAATTCAAGAGAATGAAGGCTCCATTTAAACAATTTCCACCTCAAGGGATTGATGGTACAAAAGAAAAAAATTGCGGACGGTCAGACCCTATTCTCCCTCTCTCGGGAGTGCAACAAAAAAAAAAAAAAAAAAAAAAAAAAAAAAAAAAAAACACAAAACGAGAGATGCTGGTTGGGGTACCTGCCAGTTCAACCTGTAGCGGGATGTGTGCGTCTACACGCGCAGACTGTGCTCATTATACATGGGATGAGGTCAATAGGTAGGTGTGATATACCTTACTCGCCATGACACTGATTGAGGAGAAAAAGACTCAGGGACCCCGCCATTCAAGCTGATGTCCCGTGAACTAGAGTCCAAGTCTCAAAAGCAAAGCTCCACGCAATAGACATATATGCATTATAGAGCTGTGCACCGCATCCTTGATCTGAGTATAAATGAAAGACATCACAAAAAGAAAGAGCCAATTAGAGGGCCGGCAAACTGATCGAGCTTTGTCTAGGCTCAACACATGTTCCCACCCCTCCCCACCCCTCCACGAGAGCAAGTGCCTGATAATACCTGTACGAAAACTTCCAAACAGCTAATGACAAGCCCAAGTCTCCCCAAAACGTGACTTCCATCAACCCGGCAATAGCTTGATTGGCAGCGGAATCACAAGATATGCCACTATCCGAGTCAACCGCACTGCCGCTGTCTCTCTTTTGACCTGCTAATCCAGAGGTTTCAACCTCGGGTCATGTTGGGAACACAAACAGGTATATGCGTCATTGTTTGTGTCATATATTGCGTACCCAATCACTAGGGTCTTGATACATAAGCTCTTTCATTTATCAAATTATTTGTAACGCGATCAGCACTTCCTATAGTTTACCATGCGCGACAGTAAACCCTAGCGACTTTGATTAACGTCTATCACTTTCATTACCTTGACATGGCCGGGAAAAGGTTCATGTCCTTATATCGTGATGTATCCCAGCAATTATGCCTGCCCCATGATAATAGCTTAAAGGGATTATCTGGGAACGTGATGACTCCTCAGGCTAAGCTCCCCGTCGTAATGGTTGTTCGGGTAGGGTAACGGGTGAGGATAAGTATGAGGAGGACTATGAATTGAAGGCTTCACAAATGACTAGGTCTCTCATTTGTTTGAAGAAGTAGTTGCGCGACACGCCTCGTTGACTTCTTCTTTATTCATGCAATGTCGAGGAAACTTGTACACCCACCAGTGTCATCCTGGTATTTCTTTTCCATCGGAGCGAAAGACTACAAGTGATAGTTAATGAGGTAAACCGTCCGAGCCAAGCCTAGATGTCGATAATGGTTGGGCAGAGTATTCGTGCGAGCGTCTATTCTGGTCGCCACCAGGACTGGAGTCTCAATCTTTCCGCGCAGGTTGATGGGTATTAATATTGGCCCAAGATTGGTGGGTGATATGGTTCTTGCAGCTGTGCCAGGGCCACCACAAAAATTGGTCAGCGTTATTCAGTCTGTTTGCCATCAAAGCACATGGAATCTCGAGTCAAAGGAACCAAAGTTCTTTTTTTTTTTTTTTTTTTTTTCCTCTTCAAGTGACTCACCTGGCCAATCACCCGTGCAGGTTACAAAGGCGGAATGTCCCCAGGAGCGGCGGAGCTGTGATGAAATTTATTGGGTGTCATATTTTTATGGATGTTGGCGAAAAATAGGTACGATTAACACAAATCTCTCCCAATGTGTGATAAAAAAGCAAGCATAAGATGTGTCGAGACTGATGATGGTCTGACTTCTGCTCTATCAGCAGGCGGCGAGTAACAATATTGAATGGAGTAAAGGTCTCTTTGAGACATGGCCAAGAAGGCCGAAGTCAATATATATGATTATATGGGGATTCACGGGTAATATTCTTGACCAATTTGGGCTCCAATGGAGCGTTCCAACGGTGTTTGGTAGTTACGACAGAGTAGATCCGTCCGCACAGGAGATAGGCACACCGATGTGTGTCATGTATGCTCCTTCCTCTACCCAATTGCGTATATCTCTTGAAGAAAGGCTTCCAACGGGATCTCGTATCATGTGATGGGCGCCAGCATTCCCCGTTGACATGATGACATGCGTTGTTCGTGCTAGGCGATTGATGAAATGATGTGCTCGGCAGTGAAACACAGCTTTCCTAACCGTCCATTGGGCTTTTTCCGAACCAGACGATCGGGTTTTGGTTTGAGTCCCTTGAATTCGAAGAGTCGTTTCTTGACATAATTGCTGTCAAGAGTAATTTGGCCTTTTTTAATGACATAGTAATTGGGACAGGAATCGGGGCACATCTGCAGTTCTCTTGTAAATAGAGGGGTAGCTCAGTTCCATACCTCATGCTAGAAGTAGACGCCATTTCCGTCTTGGCATCTGCCTATGTTGGACTGCATTTCTGCCGGGGAACGGTACGAGCATCTGGTACACCCAGCAGATCTGGAACAGTGGCCGTGGGAGGGGGGGGGGATTCAAGTAACCACAGACCCAAAGGTATCAAGTAAAATTGAGGGAAGGGTCTGTTTCCCAGTGACATCACATCATCGGCAAATCCAGCCACGATCGGATTTTCATGCGCAAACAAGACCAACCCCGAGAGCGGCGATGCTGTACCCAAATTGTCTGTTGCAGAGAGTTCATGGTTGGATTGTTCCGAACCTTTTTGGGGAAAGGCTAAGGACTGAAGAGGAGATAGATCTTCCACGTGACCAACATGAACTTGGCAGCCGTGTTTACAACACAGTTTCCTGCCCGACGTGGTCAAAATGTGGCCGTTCAACGTTTTCTCAGGGGCCAGGAGTAGTATATCGGGCATAGCTGGGCCATTGTCTGATTCATCAGGGCAAGTTGAGGCTTGGTGGCCCTGGGAGGAACTAAACAGCTTCAGAGAATTCTTTTGGGTAATCCTCGTGATTTACAGGACCTGCGGGGACCTTAAGACCTAAATGAATAATGACGGTGAAATGGAGACGAAACAGAATCTCAAGGCAAGATGATGCCTGAAAGTAGGATACCCTAATTAGGAAAGGTGCAACTTTGTGTCACGTGTTGATAAGATATCTGCTGTTCAACGCTAATCTATATACGGCAAGGTTGTTGGAGCCGAATGCTCAAACCGCTAGCCACATATGGGCAGGCGTTATCCCAAAAAATTCTCCAAGCTTATTTCGCTTTGGCCGCCCGTTGAAAGAGAAATACACCAAGTACCATCTTACCAGTTTCTTGCTCTCGGCATTATACCCTTCGCATATTCACAATGGTGAAAAAGAGTAAGTTGCTATCGGCGCTAGATGCCCATAAAGGACGCAATTATGAGTTAGAGCGACAGAAAAAGTTGCAGAAGGCTGCAGAGAGGAGAAAAAGAGCACCGGCGGGAGATTCTAAAGATACCCTGAATGATAATGAGGAGCAAGAAACTAAACAAACTGTATGTGTCCGGGAGACCATTGAATGCCGCTTTTACACTACTGACATTTGACTGGTTAGGATCCCACTTCTCTAAAGCAAAATGGTACCGGAGATAGAGAAGACGAAAAACCCACTCCTACGAGCCAAGCTAAAGAGGAGCGACGGACGGATCAGGAAGAAGAGCAAGATGAACATGGGGACGAGGATGAAGAGGAAGAGGACATTCCCTTATCAGAGCTTTCAGAGGAAGATGCCACAGACGTAATACCGCACCAACGCCTCACTATCAACAATTCCGCCGCCATCCTCTCTTCGCTCAAGCGCATCTCGTTTCTCACGCCTCAGACTCCATTCTCAGAACACAACAGCCTTACATCAACAGAACCCATCGATGTCCCAGATCCCAACGATGATCTTACACGTGAATTGGCTTTCTACACTGTTTGCGTTTCCGCCGCGAAATCCGCGAGAGATCAATTGAAGAAGGAAGGGATACCCTTTTCACGACCGACAGATTACTTTGCCGAAATGGTCAAGTCTGATGAGCATATGGGCCGAGTGAAGAAGAAATTGTTCGACGAAGCTGCGGCGAAGAAGGCAAGCGCGGAAGCTAAACGACAGCGAGATCTTAAAAAGTTCGGAAAACAAGTCCAGGTTGCCAAGCTACAACAGAGACAGAAAGAGAAGCGGGAGACGCTGGATAAGATCAATAGTCTGAAGCGGAGTAAGTTCTCAACTTCTGCTGTCCAATCGTATTACTCTACATTTCTCTTTGTAAAATTTGCAAACCTAACATATATACCTTTACTCTCCTTGCAGAACGCAAAGCGAGTGATGGGGCTCCCACTGAAGAGTCAGACCTTTTCGACGTTACCCTAGAAGACGAAGGCAAATCCCATTCACGGGGTGGAGCCAATAAGGGTGGCCGCAACGGTCCGGGTGCTCAAAGCAAGCGACAAAAGAAGGATCAGAAGTTTGGGTTTGGGGGCAAGAAGCGATTCGCGAAGAGTGGAGATGCGATGTCCAGCGGCGATTTGAGCGGGTTTTCAGTGGGTAAGATGAAAGGACAAAAAAAAGGAGGCGCGCAGAGGCCGGGGAAGAGCAGAAGGGCAACCTTCAAGAGGACTTGAGAGTGCGGCATTCGGGAGCACATATAATTGCAAACGTTTGTGATATTTTCTCATTTCATTTCTGTATGCTAGGGAGCGGATGGGTTTATATTCCCGCCCTAAATTCTATAGAATTGATTTGTTTATCAAAGCTGTCGCTAAGTCTTTCCTCGTTATGAAGGAATAGGGATTCAGGGCAAGTTATGTATCTGCCTATACACTGCAAGAACACCAAGGGCTATCCTATAGAATCCTCCATTTGCAGCCATGTCAGTCAATTTGAAGGGCAAGGCTGGATCACACTTAAAAGTTGTTAATAGGTCGTAAATTCTTCGTTACTCATCACTAAAGTTATAGGGATCCAATAACACCAAAAAAGTTGCCTTCCAGAATCATGCCATGTGGTATCGCCTGATGGAATATAAAAATACATATATCATATATATATATATGTACTGTACAATGGGTATTTTGAAGTGAAAATCACCACGTGGAAAACGTTGAGAATGGATATCGTAATGACTCCCTACCCAGGGATATATTATTCCGCATACACGGTGTGAGGCGTCTTCATGGCTAAATTCTTCGCCACCTTTACTACAAAAGGTAGGTAAACAATCTACCAGGAAGTTAGCTAATTTAATTTGGGCTTTATGGAAAATGACGCACCTTAACCCTTTACGCTACCTCCGGGTGCTGAGTTCGCTGCAGGGACGGAGCCTCATCAGATGTTCCCGCTGATTCCTGATGGGAGCCGAAATCACGAATGCGACTGACTAGATGGCTAACAGAGGCGTTGACATTATGGCGCTGTTCTGCGAATACAAGGTTCAGCTTGGCTTGAGTGTCTTCAGCATGGACGAGGGAGTGGTCGAGAATAGCTTCTTTCGACCGTTTCGAACTGGCTTTGTATATAGTTTTGCCGCATCCCTGGACCGAACAAATCCATGTATCCGCAGGTAAATCAGCGAGATCAGGGGGCTCTGTCGCTTGATTTATGTTTTCGCTGTTGTTATTGATGGTTGGGCTGGCCGTCATCAAGCCCTCGAAGACCTCTTGCATCGGTGTTTTCCTTACTGAAGCGACGTCTGATCCAGAAACTATCGAGCGGGTGCTTTCATTCACCCTTGACGAGAATGGGTCATGAACCAGGCGGTGGCCGCGGCTCTTTGAAGGCGTATCATCCGATTCCGGAGGCTCGTTAAATTCATCCTCAGAATCTGTATTCCCAATTTCTGTTTGTCGATTGCGTTTACCAGCCGCCTTGACCGAAACCGAGCTCATCTTCGGGCGGAGCAGGGATTTTCGTACCTTACGCCTTCGCCCCTTCGGAACAGGAATTTCATCATCATCTTCGCTTTCTTCCGCCAAGGGAGACGAAGAACCGCCCTCCCTTCGTGCCCTGGGGTGTAGCGGGGTGTCGCTAATACCTTTCAAGCATCCTGAACTCTCTAGCTCTTTTAGCTGTCGATATATGGCTTTTGAAGACCAGTCAAAAGTCGCCGTTTGTGCGTTGTCCATCATCTCTGTAAGCAAACCAGCTCTCGCACGAATCAAATCCAGAGCATAATCCAAAGAGCTCATTTCATATCGTTTCAAAAGCGTCTCCGCAACAGTCGTAACATTAAGTCGCCGTTTAGAGAGTAGCCCCGACTCTTTCATGTCCAAAACAACCTCAAATATCGTGTCAGCCTGGGCTCTCCCCACGTCCACGGCATCGGGAGAAACCTCTGATTCTTCGTCAGATTCAACCTCTTCTTGGGTTTCATTCGCAGCCGCCTCTGCCCGCTCGAATACATCCTTGAAACCAGGTTAGATCTCGGAATTTTCTGCGAAGCCAATTTTCATAAGGAGAGACCTGTTACAGGGTGTCATACCAAATACAACTCCCGTAGATGAGCATAAATGGGAGTCGAAGCCCAATCCACATTCTCCTTACCCTGGACCATTCGGTTGATAAGGAACTCATGGTGCTTGTAGAACACCTCCGCTGAGTCCTCCGCATCCTCGCACGCCCCATTGGTATGTTTCGTGTACTATCGAGAGAGGGGTGAAGAGTAAGCGCTCTGCACCATTCAACCCCGCAACGTCGTCAACCAAGATATTTTCTAGACGAACCTCATCAAATAGATAATTTACTTTTGGATTCCATTTTCTACCCCGCCGCCTGCTCTTTTGGTGCTGGTCCGCAAGGAAATATAGGAGGTCAATGGCTTCGACCATCTCGTTGAACATCGGTTTGTATCCTCTGGCGGGCGCGATGGAGAACCAGCCTGCCGCGCCCGCAACCCATAAGCCGATCTCGCCATCGTCATGCTGACCGTAGGCGTAGTGCGTGACATTATCAATGAGGACTCGTTTGTTTCGATAGGAATCATCAAGAACTGTTGAAATGGAAGGCTGAGTTAGGACAACCATCACAAAGCGAACTCGACGACAGACGTATTATTCTCCTACCAAGCTCTTCCTGCTCTTTTTCTACCACTTCCAGCTGGCCTGTGACACGGACAGGATTGTCTGCCGAAGCAGACAAGACGTTCGCATATCGCGTCTTGCCAGGTACAAGAACCTTAACGTCCGTCAGGGCAAACTCCTCCCAGTCATTCTCATCGTTAAGGGAAGCGTTTCTAGCAGCAAGGACATTCTCGATTCGCGTTGTCATATCTCCAAAAACATCATGATGCCTTGATGTATAACTATGAGATCAAGTCGATGGATATCGCGCATGTTGAGGATAGATCGGGGAAGGTAATGCGGCAGAGAGCAAGCAGCTTCTATACTGGTATTTTACAGTACGGTACGATTCGCAGCGGAACGGTATTTGAAATACACCCGCGTTTTGATGTAATCGCAGCTTCAGATCTTATAAAATATTTCTCTCCGCCCGCTTCAGGGTCCTGTTCTCTCATCTTCACCTTTTTTTGCACAATGAGTAGTTACTATTTATAATAGCTTTGACCGCGAAATCTATTATCCCGACGTCAACCCCGCGTTCAGAATTTCACCTTTTCCTCCCTCTTCCCCCCTTCGGCCGCGAACAAAAATTCCCCCTTCATGACCATCCGCTTTCACTTCCACACCAGAGGTTTCTCAGCTATAATGAATCACAACCGAAATATAGAAGGCGTTTTCGGTTCGTCGAGCATATTCTCTGCCGCTCGAACGAAACTTTTAGACTAACTCTCACCTACTTCAAATGCAGCCGTTCATAAACCCCCTGGCATATCCTCCGCCGAAGTTCTCCGCAACCTACAACAGCACTTCACTCCCTCTCAGTTCTTCCAGCCATGGATCGAAACTGAGCGCAGCCGGCGACATGCAGGGAACAAACGCCAAGGCCGCAGATGGCGCGACAAGCGTCTACAGGTTAAACTGGGGCACGGGGGAACCCTTGACCCCATGGCGACGGGTGTACTAATCACAGGTGTCGGCAAAGGCACAAAGGAACTGAATAACTTCTTGGCGTGCACCAAGTCATACGAGACTGTGGTACTATTTGGCGCTGCGACGGATACGTACGACCGTGTCGGTAAGGTGGTGAGTCGGGCGCCGTACGGGCATATTACGCGCGAAAAGGTGGAGAAGGCGCTGGAGGGTTTCAGAGGCAAGATCATGCAGCGGCCGTCGATATTTTCAGCGCTGAAGGTACAGGGGAAGAAATTGTATGAGTATGCGCGGGAGGGGCTTGAGCCACCTGTGGAAATTTTGAAGAGGCCTGTTGAAGTGACGAATTTGGAGATCCTGGATTGGTATGAAGGTGGCACGCATGATTATGCCTGGCCGACGGAAGAGGCGAGTAGCACGGAGAAATCTGTCGCGCAGAAGATGTTGTCTAAAAGCCCAACATCATCTGCGCTCCCGACTACTGATACGACAACGTCTGCTCCCACCCCTCCTACTGCCGAAGGACAAGCACAGCAGAATACCACCGCACAGCCAGAGGGGGAATCACAAGGTATCAAGAGAAAGCTCTCCACACCTCCAGCGCCAGAAGCAGAAGAAAAAACACCTCCGTCACCGAAACGCCAAAAGCCCACCACCGATAACACCGTCGACGCCTCCATTACCCGAGACCCTTCGCCCGCCGCTGACCCCACTGCATCCAATGCCGCCTCGACCGCTTCCACTTCCACTTCCACTTCCACACCACCTCCTCAACCCCCCGCAGTAAGGCTCACCATGACTGTCTCATCCGGCTTCTACGTCCGCTCCCTCGCCCACGACCTCGGTTTGGCCCTAGGCAGCAACGCGATGATGTCATTGCTGGTGCGCACGCGCCAAGGCGATTTCACACTCGAGCCGGAGAAGGTGTTGGAGTATAGCGATTTGGAGGCGGGGGAGGAGGTGTGGGGCCCCAAGTTACAAGGCTTTTTGGATGAGTGGGCGGAGAGGAATGGAGAGAGGTATGGGGAGAAGAAGGGGAATGGCGCAAGCGAGGGTAGGAAGGAGGGTTCTAATGAGGAGGAGAGGTAGAGAGAGGTGGTTGATGTAGAAGAGGAAACTCGAAGTGATTGAATGACTGTTTGCTTTATCAAGGGTTTTTACTACGTTCCCGGGACCTTACCCCCCTTCATAATCTAGGGGTGTCTCGGAGCGCTGGCTTGGTAAAAACTTTCTCCATTTTTACTTCCTGTTGATATAGACATTGTATGTACAAATATGCGTGAACTTTTCCCCACTTCTTCTGATGTGGAATAAGTATATTTCCCCCGATTGTTAACAATTATCTCTTTTTATCATTCTAAAATCAGATGCCGAGAAGGAAGAACGGAGTAGAGAAGAAATGTCGAATCTGGCCACCGTAGAATTGCGCTAATTTACAGATTAAACAATATATCGTCCAAATTTAAAATCTCCATCTCTTTGCAGCCGGGTACTAAAACCCAGGATGGGTCACTTCCTACGGGGGAATTCTATGGCGGGCATGGTAACTAGCCGATGGCTTCCAAGGTGAAATGAAAGTAAGGGGTTCAGCTATGGAGAAGAAAAAAGATGGAGGGGGATGTATTGTTAGATAGTACCAGTTAAGTGGTGGAATATGCGACTGGGAAGCTAATATAACAATAGAAATTGAAGAATAAGTTTGTAAAATGGTAAAAATGGAAACGATGGAGAACGAAAAACGAAAAGGGAGAAATGCAAAATCGAAAACTAAGAGGTTATATCAATCGACGCAAAAAGGAGATGGAAAGGTGGGCATGAAGTGAAAACCAAAGAGAAAGAAGAAAGAAGGAAGAGGGAAAAGGGATCCGTCAAAAGAGGTGAAGAAAAGTTATCAAAGAAGGCAAATAAAATAGTGGAACATCTGGAATTGAAGGGTACCAAAACAAAAGAGACACAGCTAGAACCGGGAAACAACCAAAGAGTGTTGGTAAGGGGAAAAAACGACAATGGGTAGTGTGGGGTTCGAATGGAAAGAGGCTAGAACAAGGGGAAAGAGGAAAAACTAGATACTCCTGCGAGAGAAATCAAGACATGGAACAGGGATAATAATTAAAAACCAACACAAGCAAGAAGTGGAGGACGAGAAAGGAAGGCGAGTACCTAGATAGAAAAGTAATGAAGAAAGGAGAGGGAAATATCAAAAGCGAGTGATTGATAATGCGTGTAAATAAAGAAAAGGGGTGGAGGGCAACAGGAAGGAGAATAAGGGCAGTGTGAAAATGCTTTTCAGAGAATCAGGGTGGGGGAGGGGCGGGGTATATATTTGCGACATGCCAACAACCACAATTAAGATGCAAAAATAGGGGAAAAAAGAAAATGACGGGACAAAAGAGAAAAATAGAAAAGGAGAAAGAGGCCAGCGTTACTTCCGCCAAAATACAAATTCCACTGTCGACGATAGATATGAAGGGTGAAGTATTTTTTTATATGCCCCGTGCGAGAAAGCGAAGACTGCACGAGCTAGTAGCCCCTCAGAAACCATACAACAGAACGTATGGCTCATCTCGCCCATTCAGCGAAGTCTTCCGGTGAGGATGTCGTCCGTGAAACGACAGCAAAGAAGATGATATTGTTCTTTCCGGCCAATGGTCGACCAATACTCGCACAATCCAAGCGCATGTCCACCGGGTTCTGGTGAAAGGGGAGTGCTGATTAGGCTTATTCCTTGGCAACAAATATCGTCCTCCACAAGTGGCAGACTATCTACCCCAGGGAACGAGGCTCCGGGTCTCGCGAGTTGACAGTGCTGGTGGGCGCAATTAGAGAAGGAGACTAAATATTACGCATTATCGGTAGGTCAACTTATCGGGAGGGGTTGACCAGGCGGCGTGGTGGTTGTTGAAAGGCCAAAATGAAATATCATAATATCGTAGAAATCATGAAATATTACAGAAGAGAAAGAGAGAGAAAGAGAAACAAGTAGATCTTTCCTAGGCAATGTTTTGTCACCCAAATAGAAACAAATGAAAATAAAGGATAAAAGAAAGAGTTTTAAAACGACTGTTCGAGGTTGGTGTATGGAATGCGAGAGAAAGTCGCCTCTACAAACGAAATAAATCGAAGGATGTTGTTTCTAGGTAGCTGTGGGATACCGGCAGGGGAAATTAGGTGCTATGAGAGGATGCGCGAGTGTTGTCTAATTTCAGCTCAGTGGGCGATCATCTCGATTATTGCTGAGGGAAAACGTGCTCGTAAGCCCGGTGGGCTTCTAGAAGTACTGTATAAAAGTCCGTCAGCATGCAAAGCTCCTAGGAAGAGAATGAAATGAGAGAAGTTTTACCTTGAAGGATACCACTTTGTCCCTGTCTTGACTCGCATGCACACTGTAAGGTGCTCCCGTCCAGGAAATCAAGCACGATGCTGTTTGGGAGTTCCTGCCTATCTTGATCCGGCAAAAATGGGGGCCGGAATTCTGAAAGATGGTATCTCTTGACGAGATTTCGAGCAGTCCCGTCGATGGTACCAGGAGTGAGAATAAGATAGCCTTGGTCATCGATGCGCATGAACCTCCGTTTCCACAGAAGAGTGTCGGGAAATTGCACGTTGACCTCGCCAATATCAACCATCTGAGGAGGCTCAGGGGTACTGCTTTCATCGTTTAAAGAGGCCAGCTGTGATTCTTCCTCTTTCAAGGTCGGGCTTAGAGCATTTATTAGACCCCGTCGAGAATTTGAAGTGATAGATGACATGCGGCGAATAATGCGCGATTTTCTAGACTCCCTCTTCTCTTCCTTTGACTCATCAACACGGTTCAGGGGACTGTGCGATACGTCAGGTGAGGGATGTGGACCATGTGCTTCATGTCTAGACCGAGATGAGGCGGAGATCTTGCTCGGCGTAGAATCGGAGCGAGGGATACCTTGGGAGGTAGATAAGCGCCCTGACCCAGTGCTAGAAGAAGTAGATAGACTGCGTTTCTCTGGACGGGTTGCCGCTGAAGTGGAAGGACGAGGAGATAATTGGGGGGTATCGCTCTCAACAATAATGGGGCTGCGCTGCAGATTAAGGACGGTGGGTTCCGAAGGGTTAGCTGGAGGTTCATTGGGTGGAGCAGCTGGATCCCGAATGATGCGGGCTGTCACAGAGACTGAATTCGACTTTCCTCGGGACTGGGTGTTTGTTGTTTGGCTGTCGGCCCGTTTTGAAGGATTGGGAGATAAAGCACGCCTTTCTGAAGGTGAAGGTGATGGGGAATAGGAAGGAGACTTGCTTCTGAGCGTGGAAGCAGGGGGTAGGCTAGTCTGTGACATAGAGGCCCGTTTGCGGAATTTTTCAAAAGGGGATGACGCCGCACTTGTTGGCGGGGGAGGCTGCGGCACCGTAGGTGTTGGGCCTTCGCGGCTGGAAAACATTTCCAAGGCCTTGATTCGTTTTGAGATTCCGGAGGAGACGTTCACTTTTTTAGCAACAAGTACAGGGACTGCTTTTTGGCTTTCGAGAAAAGATCCAGAAGGAGATCTGCCAATTGGGAGTGCTTGCACATCGGGTCCAGTATTTCTTGCATTAGGCGGGTTAGAGAATACTCTAGATTTCTTCCAATCCGCGGCTGGGTCCAAATCTCCATTTTTGGCGAACGCAGTCGGGGTCTTCGGGACTGCGATGGGCTTGGCTTCTTGAAATGTAGCACTTCCCAATTCCTCCATAAAAGAATCATCGG
Organism: Blastomyces gilchristii SLH14081; assembly: GCF_000003855.2. Taxonomy (NCBI): domain Eukaryota; kingdom Fungi; phylum Ascomycota; class Eurotiomycetes; order Onygenales; family Ajellomycetaceae; genus Blastomyces; species Blastomyces gilchristii. The sequence goes on along the minus strand of NW_003101663.1, from coordinate 1,196,944 downwards.
ACAAGAGATTGTCTTCGTCCGATTGATCGAATTGCGTTACAATATGGATAGGGTCCACGGGCCCTTTGTGCTTGCTCTTGAGATTGTTAGCTTCAGATGGCTCTGTCTCAGAAGAGGATTTGCCTGATTTGGGCACATCACTATCACCAGCGGCGGATATTGATTCCACGGGGAGACATTCTATGAGCTTCTGCGAGATGGGCGATGCTACAGGGATGTTGTTAGATTGTAAAGGTTCCTGGGGTATGTCTGTAGGTGTCATTTCTGCTGTTTGAGGCGGCGCAGCTTGACAATCTCTTGGGATTGCTCTGGGAGTGGCATTCGGGGAAGAGACGCCAGATGGGACTTCAATTATAGAGACTATAAGATCATCTGTTGGAGAATCCGATGGCTGGGTATCTTGTGTTGATTCACTCGCGTCATTATTCTGTGTTTGTTGTTGTGTGTCAATTGTGGTATCGGTCTCCACAATTTGTGGATTAGCCTGACTAGGTTCCGACGCCTCACAAGCCTCATCTTCCTCACCGTGTTTTGAGGCGTCTGGACTGGTAACGGAGATCGTTGGGGAGGAATGTTGTTCCTCTACTTCCGACGACACAATACTCTTAACAGATGTGGAGGAAGATGCGGATTCAATGTTTTTGGGTTCCACTGTGCAGACATCTACAGCTGAGTCTGGATTCGAAGGATCCGGCGACGGGGGTGTCTGTTTCTGTTCCTGAACAGGATATATAGACGGCGGGTGTTGCGGCTCTTGGGATCTGGGAGTGAGTTGTAGTGGAGCCAACGCATCCGATTCAAATGAGGCAACTTCAGTCTGTTGTGGTTTCGCAGCCACTTCCATTTGGACAATCTCAATATTTTCTTTGTTTCCCTCAACCTCCAATTTCTTCACTACTTGCTTCGATTCACTACTAAGCTCATCATTTTTCTTTTCAGTCTCCTCCACACGTTTCTCCATTTGCCTTTTTCGTAATTCCAGCGCCCGCATTAATCTCTGTTTTTCGGGTGTTATGGAGAGTGAGCTTGGCACGCTCATTACTGATCTGGGGGAACCCGGAGAATGTCTGGACATTGGGCCAAGGTTAAGCGGGGGAGGTGGAATTAATAAGTGGGGTACAGGCGGAGCCATTGATGGTGGAAGACGTGGGACCGGGATGTCAGGTTGGGATTTGGGACGCCCCCCGGAGGGACTGTTCTTTCGGGCTGACGTTCGTACACCTGCAGGTAGTGAGGCTACTGGGCGAGTATCGCTAGATCTCCCTATCGATCCTGCGGTCCGTGGTCGCCCACTTGGGTCCATTGAGGGCCGGGGCCCTAACTTAACCTTTGGGCGATACATGCTTATTGAATCCAAATCTCTCAGTGATGGTCTAGTGGACTGAGAAGATTTGCGCGAATCAGTAGGAGAGCGATCAAGGGAGTCTAGGAAATGCCTCTGCGCATGGCCACTTGACTGGCTCTCGGTGCGATTTCGGGGCACAGCGGGTAAAGATTTCTCAGCTGTGGATTCGGAACGGTCAGATTGTGGAGGCCTTGAGAGATCCGTTCCGGAAGTATCGACCGATCCTTGACCCCGCTGGTGGTGACTGGGTACAGCGGTTGCATCCGACGTCCCACTGAAAACGCTTTCCCTTCGATTTCCATAACCGTTGTCGAACTGCCCATATGTTTCTTCACGAGGGCTCGCACATTCCTCAGCATCCTCAGTAATTTCACCCAATCTGCGACGACGAAGGGAGCTTGACGACGATGTCATGGAACTGGACGCAGTATGGAGCAGGCAGGCGGAGGAGAGTGCACTCTCTGTCAACTCCGACGAGAGGGCTAGGGAGAAGACAGTATCATGGGGGGAGAACTTGTCCAGTATCGATTGGAATTGAACCGTGATTCGAGCTGTAGGAGACGCCGTGATCTTTAGATTCTTGATCATCGGAATTATAAAGAAAACAAACCTCGGTTTCTAAGAGGGATAGTACCTTGAATCAACCTTGAAATTCCCTCGGGGACATATTTCAATATTATTTTCCTCCTGCGATACTGTAGAAAGCCGTAGAGAGGAGAGGTTTCCTCGTAGCCATCGATGGTGATTCTGATCTCGGTCACTCCCCCCGATCCACGGGCAAGGAGGGCGACAGTATCCCGACTGACATATTTGACCAGAAACCTAAAAAGAAAAAGGCAAAGGTATAATTAGCGCAAATCATTCCCGAAGCGCAGGGTTATTTAACAATGAGTGTTGCAGGATGATGAATATAACCCATGCACAAATACGACCGAATTGGATCCCAGCTCTCGAGGGACGAACAGAGAGGATGAGAACGGTAATCGGACCCCCAGAGTCGAGCAAGCAAACGAAGAAAATAGGAGATTGAACTCACCATCCACCAGCTTCAGCGAGGGCAGACTGGTAGGACTCGATGACAGCGGGATCATCTAACCCATTGAGAGACATGACGGGAGCTGCATTGGAAAGGACAAGGCCCTATGGAGGGAACGCAGAAAGCGATATGGGAGCAGTAACTGCAGCACTAGCAATAGCAGAGCGAAGAGCGAGAGGAAGACGCAAAACGAGCGGGAGCAGGAGAGTTGGCGGAGTCAAGCAATGTCTCGAGAGAAAAGGGACTGACTGGACGGGAGCAGCGTGCACACTAACCGGGTCGACAAGTAGCACAAGTCTTGATCTGGCCGGTGGGAGGGCGAAAACCACGGACCCTGGCAGGGCCTAGCGAAGGGATAGGGGAAAATTTCACAAGAGAGCAAAGAACGCAAAGAAAGGAAGAAAGGAGAGACTTGAAACAAGGGACTAATGACTGACTAGTGTCTCAGAATGGAGATACAGGGCATGCACTTGAACATGGTGCCAAAGCAGTTGATTGTAATGCTAACTTTGAACCCACTTTTCTAGATGCAAACATTCTGCTTAGTTGCTCCTTTAAAATACTTATTATAGCATATATTACTTATACATTTTTCAAGTTGTTATGTATTATAATTTAAGTAGTGTTAGTAATAAAGTAAAAGTATTTTAATTAACTTATAAGTTATTATTATTATTATTCTTCAATTATAGATGTATGCAGTCAGAGACTATAATATCTATCTGAGAACTTTTAGTTCTCAGGGTTCTTCCTATATCTGTAAAGTTAACTATTATACATTCATCAATTTCAGATATATAAAATCAGAAAATTCCAGCTCAGAATACAAAAACTGTTTATAAATTACAGTGTTTTAACATCTTCTGATACTTTGAAATCATTTGACAATATCATGACAAAGGAAAAGAGAACACAGTCTTAAAGATAGACACATTAAATAGATAGACAGAAAGAAATTAAAAGAAAAAGATAAAGTAAAGAAAGACTGTAATAAAAAAATAAAAAAAAAATAAAAAAAAATAAATTATTAAAAGATAGTATATAGCTGTTTTAACAGACTATATCTGGTTGATTTCCTCCTCTTCATATTCAGATAATTCTGAATTTAGTTATTTTCTTATAGCTGCTTGAGTTTCTGATAGAAAGTCTATTAAGTATTTAATTCCTGTCTCAGTTGAGAATAAGAATCTCATATTTAATTGATTTAGATCATACTTCTCTTTCAATCTGACTCTGAGACTATTGTATAATACACAGTGTATTACAATATACTCAGAATTCTTATTTATATTGCAGAATGAGCATTCTATTGAGTCAAATCTATTATCAAATCTTTATATATAAGATTTGAAATAGCTATGTTCTAGTTTCAGCTGTATTATAGATGAGAATATTTTCTTTTTATATTTAATTAAACAAGATTTTCACTTGAGTTTTATTTCAAATCTTGAATAATATATACTCTTCTTTTATTTCTGCCAGCTTTCATTTCACTTATCTAAATAAGATTCTTTTATTTTTCTCTTTATAAAAGATTAGAATATAATTTTTTGAATAGATCTGCTTAATTCTGTACTCTTTTTTACAGCTGAATCAGTCAATTCATTATCATGAATATTTATATAAGTAGAAACTCAGTGCAGATAAATTATCAGCTTTGATATTCTTCTCTTTTGAATTTTCAAAACAGAGTTTAAGATCAGTTCAAGATTCATTTAATTATTATAAATCTGACTATTTCTAAGTCTTTTTAAAGTAGCTTAACTATCAGAGAATATTTATATCTCTTTTAAACAATTTTCTCTTTTATAAGATTTTATTTCAATGAGTTTGAAAGCTTTCACTATTATAAATAGTTCAGTATCAAAGACTTCAGATTCACAGTCTAGATTTCAGAAATCTGAGATAAAATTGATATTATCTTCAGTATAAGCAATGTCTGCATCTAATCTATTTAAATTCTCATTTTTTGAGTTATCTGAATAAATGTAAGAATAAGTACTCGCAGGTGATTATTCAGGTGTTTGCAGCTTGGCGTGATATGTACTGTTAACTACTAGAAGTATTCACAGTAGAAAGATAAAATGTAGAGATTAAATGTATAATAGTATTCAAGCTGAGTTATGAATAGTATTTATGAACTTCAGTCTATATAGTTATGTATAGTCAAGAGTCACTAGCTCTATTGATTATATAAGAGATAGAAATAGAGATAAAGAATTCATGAGAAGTGAGATTTCTTATATACTCTCTTCTCTCTAAGACTTCATTCACAAAGTCTTTCACTGAGTGACTTTATAAAATCAGCTCAGCACTGCAGTGATACTCACTAAAAACTCTTCATATCTATAAAAAATCTCAGTGAGGAAAAATCTCTTATTACTATGAAGAAAAAAGAGTCTGTTACTCAGTTTCTTATTTCATGAGATTCTTTATAATTTACAGATTCTTCTCTAACTATCATACAGATTTATCTCACATCTTTCATATAGAAGAGTTCTAATTGACTCTCAATTATTTTTATAAGATTCTTATATAACTATTACACAGATTCATCTTACAGATGAATCACTCTCTGTGAGATCACTTTTATTAAAGAGAAGCATTTATAAGTTAATCTTTCACTTATTCTTGTAAATCATTGTTCTTTGATACTGTAGAATTATGAGGAATTTTTCATTCTTTTACTAACTCTGTAGAATTGTAGAATCAAGATATCTATAATCTGCAATCACTCTTTATAGTTATATAGATCTGACTGTTCTGTGAGATTACTCACAGTGTAAATAAACCTCTCTAGAGTAGTATAAATATCTCAGATTTGTTTATAAAATCTCATTTTTTTTTTCTCTTTTTCTATAACAGCTCTTATTCTTATAAACTATGAGTATTCTCATTTATCTGTAAAGTGTTTTTATTCAGATGATAGAGAGAGAGTGCTTCTGATAATATCTGTATATTAATTCAAGAACTTCTCAAGAATAAAAAATTTTCAATTTCAATATCTTTGTAAATAATGTCTGACTGCTGCTGAGCTTCTTATGAGCATCTCTGTGACTTCTCTGATTACTTTTTATCAGCTGATGAAGCAGAGACACTGCTGCTTATAACTGTATCTTCACTTTCTTCAGTTCTGTCACTGCATCTGATCTTCAGGCCAGCAGCTCACTTCATCTCTCTCTCAGACCAGTTTCTGACTTTAAGTAGTATAGTCTCTCTCTTTACTGTAAGTCTTCTTATAAGTAATTTCTTACAGATTCTAGCTAACAGTTCTTATAAAGCTCTCAGTATTATCAGTGTCTTCTGTGATCTTGCAGATCTATGATTATCTTCTTTCTACTTATACAATCTCTGATCAGATATATGAAAATATGTCTAGGTTTTCTATCAATGATTCTCACACCACAGTGCATTTCTGTAATTTTATTGTCAATGAGAGATGAGTCTCTGAATACTCATAAAATTCAGATAATTAAGATAATGTGAATACTATGAATTTGTAATGAGAGTTGATCTGAACAGATGAGCTCTCTCTCTATATCTCAATTATTTCTGAGCTGAATACTTCAGCATAACTGAGAGAGTGAACACAGTTTTGTAAGAGATATCTGATTACATATATAGACAGTCAGTTCTCAAGATTCTGCTACAACTGTATATACTCTGATATCTGACTTCTCTGAAGTCTGTGTATTTCTGACAGCCTTCACATCAAATGTAATAATTGTCTGTATTATAAGTATGATACTCTCTGCTTCTTTGAAGAGAAAAATTGATAGTTATAAGAGAATTAAGTGTCACAGATGATAAGAATGTGAGTTTAAATTTTCTCTATTTTTTCTTTATTGATCTTCAAATTGTGTTTGCAGCTCTGTTTATTTTCTTATTTTTTAACTTTAATAAGAATATGATTTCTTCTTCTCTTATATATACTGCAGACTGTTCATCTCAGTAGAAACTCATTATCTTATAGACTAGAATTTATAAATGATAGTATTAATATCTTTATTATAATCAGATTCTTAGTGAAGACTGTGTCATTCTGACTTATCAGAATTTACAGTATAAAAGTCATGTCTCAGCTTCTGCAGATATCTTATTTATCTGAATAATTCTTAAGTGAACTTATTCAGCTTATCAGAATATTCTTATCACTGAACCTTGAATCAGAGCTTATAATCTTACTTCTCTGAGTTAATAATCTCTTTAATCTAATATTCTCTTTCACTCTCTAGTGCTTTATAGACAGAGTGATGAGTCATAGAATTCTCTTCTGAGAATTTCTTATATTTATAAAGTAAAGAGACATGAAAAATATTATATATCTATAACTCAGATAACAGTTTTAATCTATAGAACTGTGAACTAACTTTCTTTATAATCTTATAAGACTCTGTCTGTAAGAGATTCAGCTTCTTACTAGATCTTTATATAATAATATTTTCTAGACTTAGTCAGACTCTATCATCTTTCTTAAAACTCTTTATAATATACTTAGAGTTATAGTATCTCTTCTGATACTCTTAAGTCTTTCTCAAGAATTTACAGACTTTCTTTCAGATCTTCTGAATTCTCTTAGTCTGTTCACAGACATTATCACACTCTATAGTGTACTCTCACAGGTTTATTAAGATTATTCACAGATAAGTCTCAGTGAGTATCTCAAAGAGAGTTTTATCTATACTGATATACTTTAAGTTATTATATATGAACTCTGTAAGTAATAATCAATGTACTCAGTCATTCTGATTGTAATTAATAAAGTATCACAGATACTGTTTTAATATACTCATCAGATATTCTGTCTGATCATCTATCTGTTGATAAAAAGCTGTGCTTAGATCTTATAAAATCTTCAGTATAGTTATCAGATCAGATTAGAACTCTTCTATGAAGATTGATTCTCTATCTGAGATAATATTCACAGACAATTCATGCAACTAAATCACATTATAAATGAAGATATAAGTTAAATCTTTTAACTTCAAGTTCTTGTAAGTGAGTATAAAGTATGTTATCTTGATGAAGTGATTCACTATCATCAGCACACTGTTAAAACAGATATTATATATATTCTTACTTTCAGAGAGACTTATAAGAACATTTATTTCTAGCTGTTTTCAAGGTTCTTATAGAATGAGTAGAGAAGTAAGTTTTTTATATAATCTGAACTGCACTATCTGTGAACTCTGATAAATAGTATAAGAATTCACTATCTTCTTCATAAGTTCTTGTATCTTCAGTCAGAAGTATTTTCTTATGAGTAACTTATGAGTTCTAGTATCTATAAAATAACTTACTAGAGAAGAGTTATAATACCTTTTAATAAGTTCTATGTATAGAAACTTATTCATAGATATATAAATCTGATTCTCTCTTTACAAGAGATTATTTAAGTCTCTTTAATTATTTATTTCTGCAGAATTAATTTCTACTGTGAGTAGTTTCTGAATATATTGAGTATATTCATTCTTCAGTTGCAGTTCAGACAATCTGAATAGAAGATCTTATAAAGACTTATACTCTATTTTCTCTTATATCAGATCTTCTGCAGTGCTTCTCAAAGCCTGTAAACTCTTCAGATTATAGATACTCTCTTCAAGAATTCTCATAAAGATTCTCAGAGTGTTGACTCTCAGTGTTATAGAGAGTAGTTATATAGGCTTCTTCTCTCTCTCTTCTCTCTTCTCTTATAAGAAATTGAGAGACTCTTCAGTCAATCTCTTTATAACACTCAGTCTGAGTATTCTGTAAAGCTTTTCTGTCTTCTCTAGTCTCTCTATATCTGTTATCCTGATCTTTTTAACATAGTCTGATCTGTGAGAGAATTTATTTACTGAGTTCTTAGTTCTCTTGATATATTCTATTTTGAATCAGAATTTACTCAGTCTCTGAGCTCAGTGAATCTATTACTGTGAGAGTTTCTTGATTGAAGTAAACTATTGTAAGCTGTTATAATCAGTTTTAACAGTAATCACTGTTATAAGACTCTCAAAGTAGTGATATCAGTGATAGAAGAATTTCACTATTATAAGAAGCTTCTGATCATGAATATTATAGTTAATCTCTATGAGTTACATCTTTTATAAGAAAAAGATCACTGAAACTCAGTTCTTATTTAACTGTAGTTATAAGACTATTTCTGAAATTATAAAGAAGAAGATATCTATCTTTAATCTGATTAAGAGTAAGAGATTAAAGTGAAACAGTATCACTGTATTTATAAATATCTGTTTCAATCTTATAAAGACTCTGTGAGTTTCTGAGATAAGAAAGTTCTCACAGTTCTCTCTTCTTAATAATCTTTTCATTCTTTATTTATAAAATAACTTCTTCTTATTTTCACTCTTCAGTATGTCTGTAAGAGTCAAGAAGATTCTCATAAATACAAAGATAAATTATCTATAGAAATTCACAAAGTTCAGAAAGATCTGAATCTCATGAATACTAGTTAACTCTGATTATAATAGAATAGTCTCAATCTATGAAGATTTCATCTGAATATTATCTGTAGTGATTATATATTCTAGAAAATTAATTCAGCAGACACTGAAGTTATACTTTATAAGCTTAATATACAGTTCTATCTTATCTAAGATCTTTAATACACTTCATATATACTCAGTATATTCTTTCTTCTTCACAGAGTATATTATTACATCATTCAGATATATTATTATAAAGATATTCAGATATATATAAAGTATTTTATTAATAAAAGACTGAAATACTGTGAGAGTATTAGTTAGATTAAAAGACATTACTAGATATTCAAATAATTTCAGTACAGTTCTAAAGACAGTCTTTCATTCATCTTCAGACTGTATTTACAGCTGTGTATATATATTGATTATATTCAGTTATGTGAATATGACAGCTTCTATGAGATAGTTAATTACATTCTCAATCAGAGATAGAGAGTAGCAGCTCTTTATTATCTTAAAGTTTAGATTATAATAGTCTATATATAATCTGAGATCTTCATTCTTCTTCTTCATAAATATTACAGAGGCTTTTATAAAGATTTATAAGAGTCAGATAAAGTTATTCTTCAGATTCTTCTTTATATAGATCTGTAAGATCTCTGTTTCATAATAAGAGAGCTTATAGATTAATTCTTAGAAGAGTTTCTACTCTTCTATCAAATCTATTATCAGATTCTTCTCATAGTGAGAAGAAAGCTCAGCTGTCTTAGCTGAGCTAAATATCTCTATGAGATCTCAGTATTTCTCTGATATCTGAAGCTCAGTTTTCATGACTGTGAGATTCTCAGACACTCATAAAGTTATTATATAGATAAGCTTGTCTTCTCTAATCAACTCTATAGTATCAACTGATTCTATCTCTGTAAGTAAGTCTATCAACACTGATTGAAAGTATAAATCTGACTTATAAACAGCTATGTGCAGATTGTGTCTTTGAAGTCATATAAGTCTTAAGTATATATTATCTGTAATATTCATGATAATCACAGTTTCTGTAAATCTTCTTCAGATTTCAGAGAGATCTTATAATTCAAAAATAACTCTTATAAGTCTCTCAGTTCTCAGGTCTGAGTTCTCATACCCTGCTTATTGTAAGAGCAGATTCTCAGTCTTCATCTTTCAGCTCATTCACTTCACAAGCTTTAGAAACATCACAGTGACCTGAGATTCTGAGTTTATCAATACTTTTTATACTTGTGAGACAGCAGCACTGCAGTGTAATCTCTCTTTATAAGTAAGTATTTTCATTGAGAGAGTAACAGATTCAGATGTCAGCTTCAAGACTCTTAAGAAGACTGTTACTAACTCTGTTCATGACTTCTCAAATTTCTATTTTAATTTGTCTGAACAGTTTATATGAAGATGTTCTGATTTAGAACAGATGAAGCAGAGTCTCTTTTTCTTAATCTTTCTATTATATACTCTATTTATGAGAGCTTATAAAGCTCTCTCTCTCTGCTCAGCAGTCAGATATGAATCTCTCTATATCTTATTATCTTTTTCTAATAAATCTGTTCTCTGTTGTTCTAACTCTTGCAGAGCTGATTGATAATTCACTCTTCACAGATCTGTGACTCTCACAGTGATCTGTAAGTAATGAATGAGAGTTATCAGTTTCTTCAGAGTCAAGAACTTAGAGTCTTGCTTAATGAGCTTATTCTACATATCTTTATTCAGTCTCTTTATAAATATCATTATTCAGATCTTGTTTCAGAGCCCTGTTTTCACAGATCTTAATTCATATCATAATTTTATAAAGCACTGTGAGTAGTCTTTATCAGATTTCTTATCTCTTTTTCTAGTATTGATAATTGTGACTCAGATATTCTCTGTTCAGCTTACAGAGTCTCTTAACTTATTCTCTAGATAGGTCTTGAGAACAGATCAGTGAGATCTCTTATAATTATTCTCTAGATAATTCAGTCAGTTCTTGACTTCAGTGTAATAGAGGTCTGTTATTATATAGATGATAGCTTCTTCATCTTTCATGTTACACAGCTGAGCTTGTAAGTTAATTTCAAATACAAACTTGTAAAAGCTTTTATAGATTATGATTTGATAAGTAATCTTAAGTAATTATAGCTTAAGAAAGTTTCTTTTCAGTTTACAGGTGTCTCTGAAGATCATGTCTAGAGACTTAGTTTAAGAGTGTTTACAGACAGTAAGTATTTCTTGTAGAAAAATAGCTTGATTCTGCAGCAGATACTCAAGAATGTTCTTTACTGAGATTGATTTATTCATGAATTCAGAGAGTTTCTCTGTCACAGATACAGAGAATGATGTTCTGTGAGTGATTAATAAGTTCTCTGAAACTTCTTTTACAGAGATTATTCATGATTCAGGTGACTGCTTCTGAATATCTGCAGTAAAGTTCACAGGGATTGAAGCATGCAAGTTTCTAGTTCTTTCAGTTATAATAGATGATTGCTGACTGACTGAGCTTGAAATGTAAGAATAAGTGCTCACAGGTGATTATTCAGATATTTGCAGCTTGACATGATATATACTGTTAACTACTAGAAGTATTTATGATAGAAAGATAAAATGTAGAGATCAAATGTATAATAGCATTCAAGCTGAGTTATGAATAGTATTTGCAAACTCCAGTCTATATAGTTGTGTGTAGTCAAGGGCCGCTAGCCCTATTGATTACGCGAGAGATAGGAATAGAGGTAAAGAATCCGCGAGAAGCGGGATTTCTTACAATAAATCAGAATAGAGTCTTTTATATTGATTATAGAGATTCTTTTTAAATACTGTTCATATTCTTTCTCTTTTAATAGTTCACTTATTTATAAGTCTATAAGAGATTTAAGCTTTTCTCTTCAGAGAGATAACTTCTCATAATCAACTTTTTCAATATTCAAAGAAGAAAATTGATTTTTAATCAGAGAGTATAGTCTGTACAGTTGAGAAGACATTTTCTTTGAAGAATTATTTTCATTTTAATCAAGAAATCTATTTCAATTCAGTTCATTTTCTGTAAGAATAAGTGCTCGCAGGCGATTATTCGGGTGTTTGCAGCTTGATGTGATATGTACTGTTAACTACTAGAAGTATTTACAGTAGAAAGATAAAATGTAGAGATTAAATATATAATAGCATTCAAGCTGAGTTATGAATAGTATTCACAAACTTCAGTCTATATAGTTATATATAGTCAAAGGCTGCTAGCTCTATTGATTACATAAGAGATAGAAATAAAGATAAAGAATCTGTGAGAAGTGAGATTTCTTATATATCTCTCTCTCTCTAAGACTTTATTCATGAAGTCTTTTACTAAGTGACTTCATAGAATCAGCTCAGCACTGCAGTGATACTCACTAAAAACTCTTTATATCTATAAAAAATCTCAGTGAGGAAAAATTCCTTATTACTATGAAGAAAAAAGAGTCTGTTACTCAGTTTCTTATTTTATGAGATTCTTTATAATTTACAGATTCTTCTCTGACTATTATACAGATTTATCTCACATCTTTCATACAGAAGAGTTTCAGTTAACTCTTAATTATTTTCATAAGATTCTAATATGATTATTACACAGATTCATCTTACAGATGAATCACTCTCTGTGAGATCACTTCTATTAAAGAAAAGCATTTATAAGTTAATCTTTTACTTATTCTTATGAATCATTATTCTTTAACACTGTAGAATTGTGAGAAATTTTCTATTCTTTCATCAACTCTGTAGAATTGTAGAATCAAGATATTCATAGTCTGTAATCACTCTTTATAGTTATATAGAAAGATTCAGGCCTGTAATTCATAATCACTCTTATTTACTAGAGTGATCTGACTATTTCACAGAATCACTTATAGTGTAAGTAAACCTCTCTAGAGTAGTATAAATATCTCAGATCTGTTCATGAAATCTCATCTTCTTTTCTCTTTTTCTATAACAGCTCTTATTCTTATAATCTGTGAGTATTCTCATTCATCTGTGAAGTGTTTTTATCTAGATAATAGAGAGAGAGTGTTTCTAACAATGTCTGTATATTAATTCAAGAACTTCTTAAGAATAAAAATTTTTTAATTTCAATATCTTCATAAATAATGTCTAACTACTGCTGAGCTTCTTATAAGTATCTCTATAACTTCTCTGATTGCTTTTTACTAACTGATGAAGCAGAGACACTGCTGCTTATAATTATATCTTCATTCTTCTCAGTCTCATCACTGTATCTGATCTTCAGGTTAATAGCTCACTTCATGTCTTTCTCAGGCCAGTCTCTGACTTTAAGCAGTGCAGTCTCTCTCTTTGCTGTAAGTCTTCTTATAAGTAATTTCTTACAGATTCTAGCTAACAGTTCTTATAAAGCTTCTAATATTATCAGTGTCTTCTATGACTCTGCAGGTCTATGATCATTTTCTCTCTACTTATACAATCTCTGATCAGATATATGTGAATATGTCTAGGTTTCTTATCAATGATTCTCACGCTGCGGCACATTTCTGCAATCTCATTATCAATGAAAGATAAGTTCTCAGATACCTGTAAAATCTGAGTAATTAAGATAATACAAATGTCATGAATTTATAATAGAAGTTAGTCTGAGCAGATAAGTCTTCTCTCTATATCTTAATTGTTTCTGAGCTGAATACTTCAGTATAACTGAAAGAGTGAGTACAGCTTTATAAGAGATATCTGATCACATGTATAGATAATCAGCTCTCAAGATTCTGCTACAACTGTATACACTCTGATATCTGACTTCTCTAAAGTCTGTGTATTTCTGACAGTCTTCACATCAAATGTAATAATTATCTGTATTATAGATATAATACTCTCTACTTCTTTGAAAAAGAAAATTGATAGTTGTGAAGAAATTGAGTATCACAGATATTAAGAGTATAAGTATGAATTTTCTTTATTTTTTCTTTATTAATCTCTAAATTGTGTTCACAACTCTATTTATTTTCTGTTTTTTAGCTTTAATAAGAATATGATTTCTTCTTTTCTTGTATACACTACAGACTGTTCATCTCAGTAGAAACTTATTATCTTATAGACTAGAGTTTATAAATAACAGTATTAATGTCTTTATTATAATCAGATTCTTAGTGAAGATCACATTATTCTGACTTATCAGAATTCATAGTACAAAAGTTATATCTCAGCTTCTATAGATGTCTTATCTACTCAGATAATTCTCAAGTGAACTTATTCATCTTATCAGAATACTCTTATCACTGAATCTTGAATCAGAGCTTGTGATCTTACTTTTCTGAGTTAATAATTTCTTTAATCTGATATTCTCTTTTACTCTCTAGTACTTTATAAACAGAGTGATAAGTCACAGAATTCTCTTCTGAGAATTCCTTATATTTATAAAGTAAAGAGATATGAAAAACATTATATATCTATAACTTAGATAACAGTTTCAATCTATAGAACTATAAGCTAACTTTCTTCATAATCTTATAAGATTCTGTCTGTAAGAGATTCAGCTTCTTACTAGATCTTTATATAATAATGTTTTCTAGACTCAGTCAGACTCTATCATCTTTCTTAAAACTCTTTATAATATACTTGAAGTCATAGTATCTCTTCTGATACTCTTGAGTCTTTCTCAAGAATTCACAGACTTTCTCTCAGATTTTCTGAATTCTCTCAGCTCATTCATGAGTATTATTACACTCTATAGTATACTCTTACAGATCTATCAAGATCATCTGTGAATAAGTCTCAGTGAGCATCTCAAAGAGAGTTTTATCTATGCTAATATACTTTAAGTTATTGTATATAAACTCTGTGAGTGATAATCAATGTACTTAGTTATTCTGATTGTAATTAACAAAGCACTGCAGATACTGTTTTAATATACTTATCAGATATTCTGTCTGATCATCTGTCTATTGATAAAAAGCTATACTTAGATCTCATAAGATCTTCAGTATAGTTATCAGGTCAGATCAGAACTCTTTTATAAAGATTAATTCTCTGTCTAAGACAATGTTTACAGACAACTCATGCAATCAGATTATATTACAGACAAAGATATAAGTTAAATTCTTTAACTTCAAGTTCTTGTAAGTGAGTATAAAGTATGTTATCTTGATAAAGTGATTCACTATTACTAGTATACTGTCAAAGCAGGCATTATATATGTTCTTGCTTTCAGAGAGGTTTATAAGAGTATTCATTTCTAACTATTTTCAAGATTTCTGTGAGATGAGTAGAGAAGTAAGTTCTTTATATAATCTGAACTACACTATCTGTGAACTCTGATAAATAGTATAAGAATTCACTATCTTCTTTACAAGTTCTCATATCTTCAGTCAGAAGTATTTTCTTATAAGTAACTTATAAGTTCTAGTATCTGTAAAATGATCTGCTAGAGAAGAGTCATGATATCTTTTAATAAGTTCTATACATAGAAACTCATTTATAAGTATATAAATCTGACTCTCTCTTTATAAGAGATTATTTAAGTCTCTTTAATTCTTTATTTCTGCAGAGTTGATCCCTGCTATAAGCAGTTTCTGAATATACTGAGTATATTCATTCTTCAGTTGTAGTTCAGATAATCTGAATAGAAGATTTTATAAAGACTTATACTCTGTTTTTTCTTACATCAGATCTTTCACAGTGCTTCTTAAAGCTCACAAATTCTTCAGATTATAGATACTCTCTTCAAGAATTCTCACAGAGATTCTCAGAGTATTGACTCTCAGTGTTATAGAGAGTAATTGTACAGACTTCTTCTCTCTCTCTCTTCTCTTCTCTCACAGAGAATTGAAAGACTCTTCAGTCAATCTCTTCACAACACTCAGTCTGAGTATTTCATGAAGCTTTTCTATCTTCTCTAGTCTCTCTGTATCTGTTGCTCTGATCTTCTTAATATAGTCTGATCTATAAGAGAGTCTGTCTGCTGAGTTCTTAGTTCTCTTGATATATTCTATCTTGAATCAGAACTTACTCAGTCTCTGAGCTCAGTGAATCTGCTACTGTGAGAGTTTCTTGATTGAAGTAAACTATTATAAGCTGTTATAATCAGTTCTAACAGTAATCACTATTATAAGACTCTTAAAGTAGTGATACTAGTAACAGAAGAATTTCACTATTATAAGAAGCTTCTGATTATAAATGTTATAGTTAATCTCTATGAGTTATATCTTCTGTGAGAAAAAGATCACTGAAACCTAGTTCTCATTTAACTGTAGTTGTAAGACTATTTCTGAAATCATAAAGAAAAAGATATCTATCTTCAATCTGATTAAGAGTAAGAGATTAAAGTAGAACAGCATTACTGTGTTTATGAATATCTATTTTAATCTTATAAAGACTCTGTAAGTTTCTGAGATAAGAAAGTTCTCACAGTTCTCTCTTCTTAACAATCTTTTCATTCTCTGTTTATAGAATGACTTCTTCTTATTTTTATTCTTCAGTATATCTGTAAGAGTTAAGAAGATTCTTATAAATACAAAGATAAACTATCTATAGAAATTCACAAAGCTCAGAAAGATCTGAATCTTATAAATACTAGTTAGCTTTAGTTATAATAGAATAGTCTTAATCTGTAAAGATTTCATTTGAATATCATCTACAGTGATTATATATTCTAGGAAATTAATTCAGCAGATACTGAAGTTGTACTTTGTAAGCTTAATATACAGTTCTGTCTCATCTAAGATCTTTAATATACTTTGTATATACTCAGTGTATTCTTTCTTCTTCACAGAGTACACTATTACATTATTCAGATATATTATCATGAAGACATTCAGATATGTGTGAAGTATTTTATTAATGAAAGACTGAAATGCTGCAGAGATATTAGTCAGATTAAAAGATATTACTAAATATTCAAATAATCTCAGTGCAGTTCTAAAGACAGTCTTTCATTCATTTTTAGACTGTATTCACAGCTGTGTATATATATTGATTATATTCAGTTGTATGAATATAACAGCTTCTGTGAGACAGTTGATTACATTCTCAATCAGAGATAGAAGATAGTGACTCTTTATTATCTTAAAGTTCAGATTATAATAGTCTACACATAATCTGAGATCTTCATTCTTCTTCTTCATAAACATCACAGAGGCTCTCACAGAGGCCTGTAAAGATTAGATAAAGTCATTCTTCAGATTCTTCTTCACATAGGCCTGCAAGACCTCTGTCTCATAATGAGAGAGTGTATAGATTAATTCTCAGAAGAATTTCTACTCTTCTATCAAATCTATTATCAGATTCTTCTCACAGTGAGAAAGAAGCTCAGCTGCCTTTATTAAGCTGAATATCTCTGTAAGATCTCAGTATTTCTCTGATATCTAAAGCTCAGTTTTCATGACTGTGAGATTCTCAGATACTTACAAAGTTATTATATAGATGAGTTTATCTTCTCTAATCAACTTTACACTATCAACTGATTCTATCTTTATAAGTAAGTCTGTCAACACTGATTAGAAGTATAAACCTGACTCACAGATAGCTATGTATGAATTGTATCTTTGAAGTTATACAAGTCTCAAGTATATATCATCTGTGATGTCTGTGATAATCACAGTTTCTATAAATCTTCTTCAGATTTCAGAGAGATCTTACAATTCAAAGATGACTCTTGTAAGTCTCTCAGCTCTCAGGTCTGAGTTCTCATACTCTGCTTATTATAAGAGCAGATTCTCAGTTTTCATCTTTCAGCTTATTCACTCTGTGAGCTTTAGAAACATCACAGTGACCTGGGATTCTAAGTTCATCAATACTTCTCATACTTACAGAGCAGCAGCATCATGATATAATCTCTTCTTATAAATAAGCATTTTCATTGAGAGAGCAACAGATTCAGATGTCAGCTTCAAGACTCTTAAGAAGGCTGTTACTGACTCTGTCTATAACTTCTCAAATTTCTATTTTAATTTGTCTGAACAGTTTGTGCAAAGATGTTCTGATTTAGAATAGATAAAACAGAGTTTCTTTTTCTTAATCTCTCTATTATATACTCTGTTTATAAAAGCTTGTGAAGCTCTCTCTCTCTGCTTAGTAGTCAGATACAAATCTCTCTGTGTCTTATTATCTTTTTCTGATAAATCTGTTCTCTGTTATTCTAACTCTTACAGAGCTGATCAGTGATCTACTCTCTACAGATCTGTGACTCTCACAGTAATCTGTAAGCAGTGAATAAGAGTCATCAGTTTCTTCAGAGTTAAGAACTTAGAGTCTTACTTAATAAGCTTATTCTGTATATCTTTATTCAGCTTCTTTATAAACATTATCATTCAGATCTTGTTTCAGGGCTCTGTTTTCACAGATCTCAATTTGTATCATAATTTTATGAAGTACTGTGAGTAGTCTTCATCAGATTTCTCATCTCTTTTTCTAATATTGATAATTACAGTTCAGATATTCTCTGTTCAGCTTATAAAGTTTCTCAACTTATTCTCTAGATAGATTTTAAGAACAGATCAGTGAGATCTCTCATAATCATTCTCTAGATAATTCAGCCAGTTCTTGACTTCAGTGTAATAGAGATCTGTTATTATATAGATAACAGCTTCTTCATCTTTTATATCACACAGCTGGGCTTGTGAGTCAATTTCAAATAGAAACTTATAAAAGCTTTTATAGATTATGATTCAATAAGTGATCTTAAGTGATTACAGCTTAAGAAAGTTTCTTTTCAATTCACAGGTATCTCTGAAGATCATGTCTAGAGACTCAGTTTAAGAGTGTTTACAGACAGTAAGCATTTCTTGTAGAAAAATAGCTTGATTTTATAAGAGATGCTCAAGAATATTCTTCACTGAGATTGATTTATTCATGAGTTTGAAGAGTTTCTCTGTCACAGATGCAGAGAATGATGTCTTATAAGTAATTAGTAAGTTCTCTGAGACTTCTTTCATAAAGACTATTCATGATTTAGATGACTGCTTCTGAGTGTCTGCAGTAGAATTCACAGAGATTGAAGCATATAAGTTTCTAGTTCTTTTAGTTATAACAGACAGTTGCTGACTGACTGAGCTTGAAATGTAAGAATAAGTGCTCACAGGCAATTATTCAGATATTTGCAGCTTGATATGATATGTACTGTTAACTACTAGAAGTATTCATGATAGAAAGATAAAATGTAGAGATTAAATGTATAATAGCATTCAAGCTGAGTTATGAATAGTATTTGTGAACTCCAGTCTATATAGTTGTGTGTAGTCAAGGGCTGCTAGCCCTATTGATTATGCAAGAGATAGGAATAGAGGTAAAGAATCCGCGAGAAGCGGGATTTCTTACATTTTCAGAGTTAATTAATGAAAATGAAGAAGAGACTCTTTCTCTGATTATATGATTTAAGCTCATCTTTACAACTCTCAGAGTATAGTTCATACAGGCCTTTTCAAATCTAATAGCAGAAGAAGAAATTAAAGCTTCAATTTTCATTGCTTTAATAGAAGATGATTTGAATACTTTCAGAATTCTTCTTAAGACTCTGTTTTGCAAACTTTGAAAGAGTTTAGTGAAATTCCCTTGATTATTTCATCAAACTTAAACTTCATAATCAGCTACTGATGTAATACAGGCTATATATAACTGTCTCATAGCCTGGAAGAATAGACCTCTCTCTGTATTTGATAGTCTGATTATGTTATTCAATAGTCTTTCTGCCTTGACAGTTCTTTGTTGAATGTGATATTTAAAATTCAACTTGAAGTTTAATCATACTTCTAATCATTTGATATTTACACTGGGTTTAATCTCTCTATTTAAAAGAGTTAGAGACAGTTCTTTCTCATTGAATCTAAAAAAGAAATGAATTAACTCAGTTTTATTTATATTAAATTGAATTTAATTGATATCTGCTCTAACAAAGATTTTCTTTGCAGCTTCTTCAATTACTTTCAAATTCTCTTTAATAGTTTTTAAGCTGTAGACTAGACCAATATCATTCATATAACTTAGAGATTGCACTATTCTCATATTTCTATTTTTGAATAGATATGCAGTGTATATTGTAAATAAAATAAGTAAGATTGAAGATTTCTGTGATACTTCTATTTTTATCTCAGTCTTGTCTTGTTTCATTCCATCAAAGAAGAGTTGTATAATTCTTTTAAATATAAAACAGTTAACTCATTTTATTAGAGAAAGTGACAGTTTTAATATCTTCAATGTCTGAATTAACTTTGACTTTGAAACATGATTAAATGCTTCTTTTATATCAATACAAACTGCAGTTGAGATCAGACTCTCATACTTTGCTATTTGAATATCATGAATAACTGAGAGAACAGTGTCAATTGCAGAACACTGTTTTCTATCTCTCATTTATTCACTGAATAAAAGAGAATCACTTATAGAGCTTATAAAAGATAGTTAAGTAGCTATTATCTTTTCTAAAACCTTTTCTAGACAGTTCAATAGAGATATTACTCTATATGACTTAGAAATTGAAGTTTTTCTATTAGATTTTACAAGAATCACTTCAGTGACTTCTCTTCAGCATTCAGAATGATATTCATTTTTCAAGAGATTGAAAAGAAGTTCAAAATATTCATTCTTTAAGTAGGAATATGTATTTTGAATAATCAAGTGATTAATTGAATCAGGACCTGCAGCAGTTTTAACAGTACTTGAGAAGATAACTGACTCTAATTCATCTTATGTAAGATCAGGCCATTCTCAGTCATTTTCATCAATGTAGTTGAGAAGTGATATATTCTCTTTCTCTGAATCTGAATCTGAATCTGATGAGTTCTGAAAGAGAATTCTCATGAAAGCTTGACATTTTTTCTCAAAAGAGTTTGCTGTATATGATTCATTCTGAAACTCATATTCTAAGGCTGGAAGTTTTGCTACACTTCTTATTTTAGTATAGTTAAAAGCTTTAAAAACTTCCTTCTCTTATGCTTCTTCAAGAAATTTATTCCAGCAGTCTGTTTTAGCTCTTTTAATATCTGAAAAATATTCATTTCTGACAGCTTTGAATTCTTCATCAGATATTATATCATTCTTTCAATCTCTTCTAGCAGTAGCTAATTCTTTTCTTTTAGATGAGATATTCTCATTTCATCAAGGTTTTGAATACTCAGAAGATTTTCTCTTTGAAATATTATCTCTAATACTTGTTAGAATAATAGATGTAATAAGCTTCACTCTATTCTTAAGTATTTCATTTGAGATATCTTGACCAGAATTTCAATATAGCTTATTCTGTCTTTCAGATTTTAACAGTTTTATGCTTTCTTCAACTGCTTTTCAATCAGCTTTTTCAAAGTTATACTGATTAGAGAGAAGAGGATTTTCACTCATTTATTTTTCACTTAGTTCAATATCAAATTGAATAATCTCATGATCTGATTCTGATGTCTCATTTGAATCAATAAATCAGTTTACAAGTCTTCTTTTTATTAGATTTTGTGACATGAAGATTAGATCTATAATAGATTTCTGTTTCATGCCTTTTCTAAAGAATGTGTGTTGATCAGACTTATTAACCAAATCTATTGAATACTCAAAGGTTCATTCAATCAGATTATCAGCTCTCACTGCTCTCTTATATTCTGAATTTCATCAGAGATGATGTGTATTGAAATCTCCTGTAATTATAGAGTTTCTTGATGAAGTTATGTTCAGAAATCCTCTATCAATTGTTCAGATATTGTTATTTTTCTTCAATGACTTTTCATTATAGATATTTATAAGCTGTATAGTATCAAACTCATTTTCTTTATCTATAATATCACTCACCAGAATATCAGAGTCAGACATGATATTAAATCTTAGATTAAATTGATATCTTGATCTCTTTCTTTCATAGATCACTACTCTTGACTTTATCTCAGACTTTTGAGATAGAAAGCAGTAGTAGCTTGAATGAGAAATGATGTAATTTTACTCAGCATCAAAATTTGATTCCTGAAGTAGTATAAAATCAACTTTTTATTCAAATACAATTTGAAGATAAGAATAAATACAATTTGAGTTTCTATTCATATTATTTTGAATAAATGTGATTTTTGAAGAGTTTTTAAACTTTTTTTGTTGTTTTTGTTGTATATTCATACTAAAAGAGAGTAGAGATAGAGTAGAATCTAGTCACTATCATCAGATAGTAGATTATAACTATTTTGAAAAGTAGGAATCTCAACTGCTTGCATTATATCTAGTTTATTATCAGAGTCATTTCTCAATTCTCTAATCTTAACAGAAGTTTGAGGATTCAAATTCTGTTTATATTTAGCTGAAGAATTGAAGTTTGAAGATTTAGATAGTTGAGAGTTTCTTCTTTTTAAGCTTGCAGTTGTAAGTCTACTGACTTGACTCTTCTCTTCAGTTCTAGATTGACTTTGAGCTTCATCTTTTCTCCAGTTCTTTTGAGTTCTAGAAGCAAACATATATTCTTTTGAGCTAGATGCATGTTTTTCTTTGTAATTAGAGCACTTAAGCAGAGTGTGTTAACATATTTCATCTCTTTTTGAGCATGTTTCACATTTATGCTCACTAGTTTTGTGATCTCTGACACAGAATTCATATTTTGAGTCTCTAAAACATGAGATTGCAAAGTATTCATATCTTTGACAGTTTGAACACTGTGTTTGAGCTTTGAGATTCATTCTTGAGTCTTTGTATTCATGAACTCTCATTTTCAAATCTGCTACTCTTACTTCAGAGATCTTTGACTGTTCAAGTGTTTTTATATATACTAGAACAGAGGCATTTCTCCTACTTTGTCTGAACTCAATTGAATTTAGTTATACAGGCTTCTTTCTCAGTTGAATAGAGTTGTATTCTTTCAATTCATTTTTGAGAAGTAGCATTTCTTCTTCACAGTCAAAAATTTCAACTGGAATATTATGAAGAATGAATTTGTCTCACTTTTCATCTCTTTCAGATAGAATTGTTGTATTTAACAAAGATTCTACTGCTGACTTTCAGAGATTCTCATTCTGAATAAGAAATTCAGCACTGAATTCAGACATTGTAGTCAGAATGATGAAGTTTCTAAAGAATGATAGCTCAATTGAAGCTATAACTGATTTTTGAACTTCAATATCAGTCATCAACTGAGAAAAGAACTGCTGATTGATTTCATTTCTAATTCTGAAAATGAGATTTGAGTTTAGCTTGTTTCTTTGCAGAATATTCTGATTTGAGACTTTGAGAATAAGTCTTCTATTTCTGAAGATTTGAAAGTTTTTCTCTTTTTGTATTTTCTTTTTCACTTTTCTATGAATAGAGATCTGAGCAGTATTCTTCTCAGTTTTCTCAGGATTTTGAGCAGGTTTTGAGATAGCAGGTTTAGAGACAGCAGATTCAGCTGCTTGAGCATATGTTTTCTTCTAATTCAAAGAAGAAGAAGAAGTAGAAAAAAAAGAAGAAGAAGAGTAAGATAAAGAGTCAGTGATTGTACTAGGAATTTTCAATGTTTTTTGAACTGTGTTTGAGATTTCAAGTTTGAACTTGATCATCTTCTGTAGTTGTCTAGCCTGAGTATGAAGAATTAACAGAACTTCTTCATTCATCTCATTCAGACACTGCTTTTCAAGAATTTTGCTTGCTTTTTCAAGTTTCTGTATTTCAAGAACTTGTTGTTTCTCTATTTCTTCTTTCTTTCTTCTCTTCAGAATTTCAATCTCAGGAATAGCATTTGAGAAAGCATCTTTTTTCACATCAACTGAGTGTATTTTTGAACTCATTATTCTCACTCAATGAAAAGTTGATCAGACTGTTTCAATTGAGATATTTCTAAGTCTGTTTTCAATTGAAAAGTTGATCAGACTGTTTTAAAAGAAGAATAAAAGACTTTTGTGTATAAAACACCTGATTTTTTTCACACTAGTTCAGTAACTAGGTTAGATTTTTGAAGAGAATCTAATAAACTACAGTAACTAGGTTAGATTTTTGAAGAGAATCTAATAAACTAAAATTGATTTTTGAGATAAATCAATAAAATCTTTACAATCTCTTTCTTGAGATATAGTGAGAAAGAGTATGATATCAATTGATAATGAATCAGATGATATGACAGTTTTTGAGAGAAAAACTGACAAAAAATAAATCAATTTTTTACAGAGAAATTGATTAAAACTATTCAATTTTATTCTAAATCATTCAATTCTTCTCACACAACAAGTGTGCAACTCAAATCAGTTAATAAAGAGTGTAAAAAAGAATTAAGTATTAATAAAAGCTCTTCAGTCACTGGAAAAGTAATTCTTACTTAAAAGAATATGAAATTATGACAGAAAACAGCTCTGTTTTTTATTCTTTATAAGAATATTATACAAAACTCAGAGAAAAACACCTTACTTTTTCAAGAGAAGTAAAAAACTATTTCTAAGATCTTTTTTTTGCATTAACTGCTGCAGAAGAATGAGATAGAAACTGCTAAGATATACACTACTGTATACTCTCTATCAAGACTTTCTCTCTTCAGAGTCTTGATATTATAGAGAATATAAGTCTGTTTCTATATGATAATATAAATATTGTCAGCGGGATATAGAGAAACTGGTTATTTATATCTCAAAATAGAAGACTTTGTCAATGATTATATTAATATAGAGTTAATTCTCAAATTCAATAGAAATCTAGTGTTGCTGTTCTCAATCTCTTGCAGAATCTATTGAATATTGAGATATTAAAACTAGATTTAATATATCTCACTGTGCAGGGATCAAAGGCTCAGTCAGATCTTGAGATATACTGATTTTATAGTTGTTGATGTGCTGTTGACTTGTTGTTTGCTGATTATGTATTGAATGCTGTTGTCAAGGTATCTTTTTGTATTGTTCTGCCGGGGATGGGCCAGATTGAGAGGGGTAGTACAAGGGTGAGACTTGGTGTTGAAGTCTAGATACACTGATGACAGACTGTGGAGGTTGCACTTCAGAAGTGTCTGTTGATTATGTGCTTGATATTATCACTGAGGTATCTTTTTGTATTTTTCTGCCGGGGATGGGCCAGATTGGGAAGGGCGGTACGAGGGTGGGACTTGGTGTTGATATTTTGGAACATCAAAGGTGGACAGGGTTTTCGCGGAGGTCGCTCCTCAGATATCTCCACAACTACAGATCGGGGATCTTCCAAAATCGAGAAGATTGGTGCATATGGCTATGTCTCTTCACCTTACAATTTGTATGGCACTTTGGCCCGGGGTTGTGGTGTGGTAGGGGTGAACGGGGGATAATCCCACACGGGAGTTTCGAACAACGTGTAGTTCACGTTTGGCTGGATATCTCCACCACCACACGGGGTATGCGGTCGGCGATGGGGTCCAAATGCTCGTATGATCGAGGGCTTTTCGATGGATCTATCGGCGGGTTCTTATTCGAAAAATCGAGCGAGTTCGTGGTGGGGCGGTTGAGATTCTTCTTTAATCTGATCCACTTTTTCATATAGAAACACAGCAGATCTTAAGACTTATTGAAATTCTGTTAACTGATTAACTTATAAGTAAAGAGATTTATTTATTAATAATTTTTTTATTTTCACAAAAAAGTTAGTAAAATAAAATTATATAATTACTGATGAAGGTGAAAGATTGATTGATTGTACACTAATCTAGCCGCGCAGCATTCTATAGATGTGTGGGTTACATGGCCTCATATAGAGCATCCGGTCAAGCACTCAAGCATCTGCTAGCTGGTGTGAATATTACATACAAATCTTGCCTAGTTATTCCATTGATTCTTTCTCTTCAAAGATCTCTTATATTATGTCAATTGATTTCTAACTTCTAGCTTTAATATCTCTCATTCTTTGCTTCTTTTCTCTCTGAAATTTCTTCATAATAATATTCTACTTATATAGTCTAAAACATCTTTCTCATCTTATAAGTTCTGACTCTGATTCTAGCACTGATTCTAGCTCTAACTCTAGCTCTTACTCTTCTAACTCTGATATTAATATAACTTCTAACTAGACTAGCTGTCAGAACTATAAATTTTATATTTGATCTTATTATTATTATTATTACTCTTCAATTATAGATATATACAGTCAGAGACTATAACATCTATCTGAGAACTTTTAGTTCTCAGGGTTTTTTCTATATCTGTAAAGTTAACTATTATTAGACTGATCACTGAGACTATGAATTTTATATTTAGTTTTATTTAATCTGATCTCATACATTTCTTGATGTAAATTCTGCTGGGACTGACTATTAAAAAAACATATAAAGTGATTATATATCAGATCTTAAAATGAAATCATGACTTGAAAAAAATAAGAAAGTGATCTTATTTAATCTCATTTAGTCTCATTCTTAGCATAAAGTTACTATTTTTAGACATTTTAAGGTTTTTTTTAGACTATTTTTAATTTTTTAAAAAGTAACACTTTTTGATACTACTTAAATAAGATTTAAAGTCATTTAAAGTAATAAAAATAATTTAAATTGAGAAGTGAAAATCATAATCTTATTTAAAAAATGTGATAAGAGTAGATAGTAAGTCTCACTGAGACAGTATAAGACTACTATCTAATGTTAAAACTGTGTAATGAGATCAGTCAAATTGATAATAAGACTATTAAAAAATCTGATTCTGGTCTCAGACACGGTTATACAGTCAGTCTAACTATTATACATTTATCAATTTCAGATATATAAAATCAGAAAATTTCAGCTCTGAATATAAAAACTGTTTATAAATTGCAGTATTTTAACATCTTCTAATACTTTAAAATCATTTGACAATATCATGACAAAAGAAAAGAGAACACAGTCTTAAAGATAGACACATTAAATAGATAGATAGAAAGAAATTGAAAGAAAAAGATAAAGTAAAGAGAGACTGTAATAAAACAAATTATTAAAAGATAGTATATAACTGTTATAACAGACTATATCTGATTGATTTTCTTCTCTTCATATTCAGATATTTCTGAATTTAGTTATTTTCTTATAGCTGCTTGAGTTTCTGATAGAAGATCTATTAAGTATTTAATTTCAGTCTCAGTTGAGAATAAGAATCTTATATTTAATTAATTTAGATTATACTTCTCTTTGAATCTAACTCTGAGACTATTATATAATATATAGTATATTATAATATACTCAGAATTCTCATTTACATTGCAGAATGAGTATTCTATTAAATCAAATCTATCATCAAATCTTTATATATAAGATTTGAAATAGCCATGTTCTAGTTTCAGCTGTATTATAGATGAGAATATTTTCTTTTTATATTTAATTAAACAAGATTTTCACTTGAGTTTTGTTTCAAATCTTGAATAATGTATACTCTTCTTTTGTTTCTGTCAGCTTTTATTTCACTTGTCTAAACAAGGTTCTTTTATTTTTCTCTTTACATATTTAATCTTATTTAAGCTAATCTTATACATTTCTTGATATGAATTCTACTGAGACTAATTATTAAAAAAACATGTAAAGTGACTATATATCAGATCTCAAAATAAGATTATAACTTAGAAAAAATAAAAAAGTGATCTTATTTAATCTTATTTAATCTCATTCTTTGTATAAAGTTACTATTTTTAGACATTTTAAGGTTTTTTTTAGACTATTTTTAATTTTTTAAAAAGTAACACTTTTTGATAACACTTAAAATAAGATTTAAAGTTATTTAAAATAATAAAAATAATTTGAATTAAGAAGTGAAAATCATGATTTTATTTAAAAAATATAATAAGAGTAGATACTAAGTTTTACTGAAACAGTATAAGACTACTATCTAATCTTAAAACTATGTAATGAGATCAGTTAAATAAATAATAAGATTATTAAATATTCTGATTCTAGTCTCAGATATAGATAATAGTTATATAATTAGTCTACTTCTAACTCTAACTATTAATTCTGATATAATTTTAATAAACAGTCTTAGCTAATTATCAAAGAATTAATTGAATATTTATATAAAATAGATCTTAAGTATTTGATAAAATGAATTACTTAATTATACTTAAGAATAAAGCGGATTTAATTATATATAAAGAAGATTAAAATATATTATATCTTTTATAAAGAACTTTTTCATATCTCTTATTAAGAGATTTCAATACCTTGTATTTTAAAAGCGTTATTAATTTTTGAATGTAAATTCTAGTTATTTACTAGCTATTCTGTTAAGTTCTTATCTTATTCACTATTATAAAAGACTCACAGAATCAATCTCTTTTTAAAGTATGTAGTTGAAATAATATAAAAGTGATTAAGAGCTTATAATCTAATAAAAATACAAGATTAATTAATTATACACTAATCTAACTAGACTGGCCGCTGAGATTATGAATTTCACATTTAGTTCTATTTGATCTGATCTCATACATTTCTTGGCGTGAATCTCACTGAGACTAGTCATTAAAAAAACATATAAAGTAACTATATATGAGATCTTAAAATGAAATCATGACTTGAAAAAAATGAGAAAGTGATCTCATTTGATCTCATTTAGTCTTATTCTTGATATAAAGTTACTATTTTTAGACATTTTAAGGTTTTTTTTAAACTATTTTTAATTTTTTAAAAAGTAATGCTTTTTGATAACACTCAAATAAGATTTAAAGTTATTTAAAGCAATAAAAATAATTTAAATTAAGAAGTGAAAATCATGATCTCATTTGAAAAATATGATAAGAGTAGACAGTAAGTCTCACTGAGACAGTATGAGACTACTATCTAATGTTAAAACTGTGTAATAAGATCAGTTGAATTGATAATGAGACTATTAAAAAATTTGATTCTGATCTCAGACACGGTTACACAGTCAGTCTAAATCTAACTATACAGTATTCTATAAATGTATAAATTATATAACACTATATAGAGTATTCAGTTAATAATTACTATTTTTATATAGAATTGTTTTCAAAAATATTATTATTTATTAATTTAAAATTTTATTAAAAAGTTAAATTAAAAAAAGTATAATTATAAATATTAATATATAATAAATTAAACCTTTTTATAAGAGGTCTTCACTGAATAGATCAGTATTAAGTTATAGATCTTATATAATAAAAGTAAAAAATATTAGAGAAGAAAAAAAGAGAAAGTACAGTAATCAGTGATTAAAGTAAATATTTATATATATATATAATAAAGCTTCAGAGTAAAAGAATAGAAATTTCATAAGTTCTTCAGCTGAGAATTAGTAACTAAGAATTGAAGCTTTCAGTAGAAATCTATAAAGTGTAATAAAATAATCTATATAATTAATCAGATACAGTCTGTCACATTAACTCTCTCTTTTCAGAAGTGAGATTATATGTAGTTCTTATCAGTTAAGAGCTGCTCTTCCAGATAATATAAAGCTCAGAGTTCAGATTAAGTGATTATAACTGTTTTATTTTATAAGATATTATCAGCTGCAGCTGCAGAGTCTCTTATTAAGAATATCTTCAATCTTATATTTAAGTTTATTATCTTCTTCTATGATCTCTGATAACTGTTAGTCAGAAGTCAGTTAAGAAGAGAATAAATCAGTGATAGTATAGCAGAGTAAGCTTGTATAAGAGATATTATAAATCTCTGATGATGTATTAAGATAGTAGTTATAACTATCTAGAACTTCTATTACTTTGTACTTAATATAGTAATAGTTCAGTGTATGAGATAAGTATATAATCTGTATATTTTTTAGATTCAATTATATCAGATCTTCTATCTTATATTACTCAGTGTAACGTGACGGAACTGAAGCAGTGACTAGTCAGCAGTGTTATATAGATATAGTTGTTTGAAAAGCTGTAGACATGAGCTTAATTATCTTGCTTAAATAGCAAGCTCATAGACTACAGAGTTATTGTGAGAATATCACAGATAGAGTACTTAGTATACTAAGAAGATTGTATGAGAAACACAGTAACTCTTGTATACATTTCAGTAGAAGAAAAATAAATCACTGACTTCTTTAATAAGAAGTCAGCATCTAGCTATTCTATATAGATAATGAGTGAATACTCTTCTCTTATTTTATAAGTGAGAATAGTCAGAGTAATATCTCAGCAGTAGACTGACTATGTAACTGTGTCTGAAACCAGAATCAGATTTTTTGATAGTTCTATTATCAATTTGACTGATCTCATTACACAGTTTTAACATTAGATAGTAGTCTCATACTGTTTCAGTAAGACTTACTGTCTACTCTTATCACATTTTTCAAATGAGATCATGATTTTCACTTCTCAATTTAAATTATTTTTATTGCTTTAAATGACTTTAAATCTTATTTGAGTGTTATCAAAAAGTGTTACTTTTTAAAAAATTAAAAATAGTCTAAAAAAAACCTTAAAATGTCTAAAAATAGTAACTTTATGTCAAGAATGAGACTAAATGAGACTAAATAAGATCACTTTCTCATTTTTTTCAAGTCATGATTTCATTTTAAGATCTGATATATAGTCACTTTACATGTTTTTTTAATAGTCAGTTCTAGCGGGATTCACACCAAGAAATGTATGAGATCAGATCAAATGAGATCAAATGTGAAATTCATAATCTCAGCGGCCAGTCTACTCAGCAGTATCTTACTATTATGAAAGAGTAATCTGCGGATCTTATATAGAAGTAGAGTTCTTATATTTATCAATCAGATCTTTTCATAATATATCTGAATAATATTATAAGATGATTGAAAACTGATTTAAATAGTCTGCAGAATGAATGAAATTATCTGCATGAAAGTAATAAGCTGTGTGAAACTGTAACAGAGTCTTGATATAGCTGAAGATATAATAATACTCTTCTCTTTAAGAGTATAGTTCTGATACTCTTAAGATTACTGAATTAGAAGTTATCTTTATTATATAATAACAGTTACTAACTGATTTAATAGCATATATGCTGTGTGTGATATAAAGAAATAGATGAGTTTTTCTGCTAACTGTATAAATCTTCTCTTTCTTATCTCTATTCAAATTAACTGTGTAATAAGTAAATTTCTTATATATTAATTGAAATGTGAAAAATGTAGTTAATAAGTGACTTACAGATCTCTTAATATATTCTATTCTGTGTATAAAACTCTCTACAAAAGTAGTGTATTTTAGAGATAAAGCTAACAGTAGTGACAGAATTTTTTAAAAAGATTTTCTTTTCTCTGTAATACATTTTTCTTCTCTCTTCTCATCTGTAATAGTGAGTGTATGAGAGTATCATTCTTGAAAGATAATAAAAGATTTATTCTGATATCTTCTAGTGAATAATAAATATGTTTATGATGCAGCTGCAGTCTTTGTAACTATTAAGAAAGTTAGATTAAAGACAGAGACAGCAGTGTCAATGAGCTGCAGAAGTATTACTTTTATTATCATATTTTCTTCTTCTTCTACATCTCTTACAGCTGTGATAATAGTAGCTGCATCTTGCAGTGAGATGTTATTGCTTCTGTCAGTCAGTTTATCTATGTTCAGTTCTTTCTCTGCTCTCTTTACTATTATTATAATACTGTTCTCTCTCTCAATCAACACAGTGATGTATGACTCTGTGTAATTATTTAAAGAGAATCTCAGAGAGAGCTTGATTTCAGAAACAGTGACTCTGAGAAGTTTAATTTGTAGTTCTTCTTCTATAATATACTCAAGCTCTGCTGAAAATACTGCTGAGTTGAGTCTGCAGAGTTCTGTAGTTTCTTTATCTTCTCTCTGTAAGAAGGCTCTGATACAGTCTCTGACTAATACTATCATTTATCTGCACTGTGTTAAGCAGCTGAAGAAAGAGAAAATTTTATATACTTATTTCTTGTCTTACTTCTGTTATTTCTGTTATATCTGTAATAATAACTTCTATCTCTCTGTAAGTATTATCTACTCTATAAGAAGATATTGTATCAGTTCTGACAAGAAGCTCAGATGTTCAAGTAGTACAAAGTAAGAGTTTCAGAGCTTTAAGTATTAATGAATTTCATTAAGCTTAAGAAGATCTCTCTTACTTATCTGTAAAAGAAGATGAAAGTATAAGTCTTTAAAATGAAAAAATATCTCAGAATGACTAATCTTAAAAAGAGATTAGTCAGTATTATTATTGAAAGTGCTGTAAAGACTAATCACTGATTGAAGAGAATCTTACTTCAATTAAAACAGATAACTGAGATACTTTATAAATTGATAAGTTAATACTTTAAGTATCTCTTATACTCTTCTGCAGCATACTTCTCTATAATACTGTAGTACTAACTTCTCAGCAGATAAAGATATCAGTATTGAAGACTGTAACAGTAAAGAATAAGTTTAATGAGAATATAATTATTAATGAGTAAACTCTGAGATTTATTGTTTTTACTTTTTCTGCAGATTACAGCTCTATTAAAATAGCAGCAGTCTGCAGATTAATAATATCAATTTTTATTAATTTTAAATATTTCTTTCTTTTCTTATTAATTGCTTCAGGAATTTTACACTTGTGTAGTCTTATTAAACTTCTAAAAACTCTTTGAGAGAAAATAGAAGAAGAGTGCTACAGAGTTTATAAGACATTAGCTTATTATCATGAAATTATTTCTAAAAAAAATTGTTTGAGAAAAAATGAGAAGTTTTAAGCAGTATTTCTTGCTTAATGTCTCTGACATGTAACAGAGCAGTCTTTACTAGTCATCTCATAGCTTATAATCTCTTTCTCAGCATTTTTCAAATGCTTAAGTAATTTCTATGAATTCTCTGACAATGAATAATCTTCTTATTTAATAAGATATTAAAGCTTACTGTAATGTATTTACTTATTCAATATTTTCTTTATAAGATATTCAGTATCACTCTTGATCTCAATATTATTCAGCTGAAACAGCTTCATCTCAGAGTGTTGCTTATAAAGCTTTAAATAGAAAATGTGAAAAACAGAATGAATTAATTTCAATTCTGAGAGTAATTTTAACTTATATATCTATTTATTCATTACTTTTATTACTGAGAAAGATTCTAGTCATTACTTACTAAGCATCTTATACAGTCTCATTATCATGATATTCTTTGCTAAAAGTAGTACTTAATTCTCTATTAAGAACTTTATTGAAAGATGTTTTTAATTATAGTATTCTATCTGCTATTTCTAAATATGATAAATACTTTTCACTGTCTTCTTATAAATTTTATTCAAAAGTTTCAATCTTGCTTTTACTTCTGATACTAAGAGATACTCTGTTCTCTGTATCTATTTAATATTCTGCCTTTCTATTCTCTTCTTTGAAATATTGTCTGTGATGTTACTAAGTAATAAAGAATTGTATTTATAATAAGTAGAAAAAGAAGATATCTTTAAGATTATATTCTTTATATTATTACATATGAATTTAATGATTAGAAGATGTTTAGATTAATTATTCTAATAATATAAATAGAATACTTAAAGATACTGTTTCAATATCTGATTCTAGTATTTAGTCTGATCATCTGTCTGTAGATAGAATACAGTACTGAAAAGATATTTTATTATAAAATAATAGTAACAAGCTGATTAGTATTTACTAATGAAGAGAAATTCTCAATCTGTTATTAATAATTTCAGAGTACTATGATTATAAATGATAATATTTAAAAATAGATCAGTCAATTCAGAGACTTTAATCTTTTTATAAGTAGAGATATATTTAATTATCTTCATAAAGTAGTTAATAATAATTAAAATTAAGTTATATTCTTTAACTCTTATTAACTTTAGCAGATTAACTATGAAATTCATTGATAGATTTTATTATAAGCTCTTTGAAACAGGCAGTGATACTAACTTACTATATTACTTATACTATGAGATCTTTATTCTTTAATAGATATTATAAGTCTTAATATACTCTTTAACATCTGTTCAGAGCTTGTTTTAAATATATTTATATTTTAGAAGCTTCTTAGTCTTCTCTAATCTGAAGTGTTCTGTATAAGAATTATTATAATGAAATCTTAATAACTTTTAACACACTGCTCTATTATAAGAGATAAAGACTGAATTATTTAATAGTAGAAATTCACAGTCTTCTAGATATTAGTAACTTAATTTCTTAGCAGTACTACTCTGCTTAGAGTCTTCTCTTCTAAGTTTAAACTGAGTTCTTTCTTCTTTAACTTCTGAATTTAAGCTGCTGTAGAGATGTCTCTCTTCTATAACTTATTAATAAATTTTAAAAGTAGTTAGATTAAAAGATTGTAAACTGTTTCATTCTTTATCAATTCAATAATAGTAAGATATAAGATCACATGAACTATGCAGCAAAGAATGATAATGTCATATCACTAGAAGATGATTTTCTTGATCTCTGCAGAGATATACTACTCCGCCTGCCGTTGGATGATAAAAATGCCAGAGATGACACAAAAAATGTCAAAGACACCATCAAGAAGGATAAGAATAATAAGAAGAACAACAAGAAGTGTACTCACTGTAAGCAGGATGGCCATGAAGAGTCTTACTGCTGATTCGCACATTCTGAAAAGTGTCCTGTCAATTGGAAGAATAGAACAAAGAATAATAATGAAAGCTCAGCGCCTACATACACCACTGTTGAGCATGTCTACTAAAATGATAACCATGATACCCGGGCTGTTGAATGCTAATATGATAACCCAGGATAAAGATGATACCTCATGATAACCATGATAACCCACGATAACCAGGCCACCGAGTGCCTATATGATAACCATGATAACTCATGATAACCAGGCCACCGAGTGTGCCTATATGATAATCACGATAACTCATGATAACCAGGCTACTGAGTGTGCCTATATGATAACCATGATAACTCACGATAACCAGGCCACTGAGTGTGTCTATATGATAACCATGATAATAATAACAATAAAATGACAAAAATATGAGAAGTGAGACCTCACAGTGTTCAGATGACTGGAGGGGTAATACAGATACAGAAAGAATAGATTTGAGCATTTTTTCTTATATGTTTTTTATGTTTTTTCATGTATGAAGCTAGTCTTTATGAGAAAACTAGACTCTACATTTTGTAATTAATTTTTATTGCATATTTGAATGATTTGGGCACTTTTGACTGTATGAGTTAACTGGCCTGCGTAGCATGGGAGGGTGTTGAAGCTACTACACAAGCTCTAACCCACATGACCCACACATATATATTTAGCTTTCACTAGCTACTAGTTAAACAATAACAATCAACCATGTTCAACCTCTCTCACAGTAGATGTAGTAATTATCAACACTCTTTCTTACTACATTGTGGTCTATAAGTCATCACCCGGGGCCTCTCTTATTCTCAAATCTTTCAAAAATGCAATAATAATTAATTACATCAATCAGATTCTGATTTCCTCATTAGAAAAGACATTCATACAGCAATAACTGTAAAAATCAAGAAATATATACAAAATTTATTGATTCACTGTATCATCATTATCATTCAATCATTTCTTCTTCTCAATTTTCTGAATGTCAACCCTTTTGACAAAATCTTCAAATGCAGGCTTTACTAGTGACTTGATAAGACTGTCAGCTATATTCACTATAGAATCAACATGTTTTATCATGATTTTTACTTTTTCAATCAAATTATAGAGAATATGATATCTAATCTTAATATAATGCAATCTTCATATTAAGAATTCTTTCTTTGCTAGATTAATTACTCTCTTATTATTAACTTATAGATACAAGCATATTTTCACTTTTTCATCATTCATCAACTCAGTGTTATATAACATATTATTCAATCAGATTATCTCATAAGCTATCTTACTAGCTGTAATATATTCAGCTTCTGTGATTGATTTAGTAATAGATATCTATCTCTGTGACTGTCATGAAATCAGTGACTTATTAATTAATATAACATAGTCAGTAGTCAATTTGTATTGAGAATCTATCTCTGCTCAGTTCAAATTGCAGTATATTACAGAACTCAGACTCATATCACTGATCTTCTTTCTATATAATATGTTATGATTTTTCATCTTCTTAATATAATGTAGAACATGCTTCAATGCTGTCTAACATGTCTTATACAGATATGAGTTAAAATATAAGAGATAGTTAACTGTGAATGCCAGATCTAGCTGGCTGCTTGAGATCAAATATTGCAATGATTTCAATTCTTGATAATATCTCATAGCTGTAAAGTCATCATTCAATTTCTTCTTCTCATTAGGTGAGAATTTCAGTCATATATCAGCTATCATCAGAGTATTAGCCAGATTTATCTTATTCATGTCAAAATCTTCAAGAATCTTCTCAATATAACAGCTCTGTGTAATCACTAGATTATTATTTCTCTGACATTTAATCTTCATTTCAAGATATAACTTGATCTCTTTGACATTCTTTATCTCAAATCTCTTTGCAATCTCTCTTAATACTCAGTCTAATTACTGTTCTTAGAGTTCTGTTATCTGACAATCATTAACATGTAATATCAGCTAGATCTTGTAAACAGAGTGATATAGAAATTCACTGTTATAAGATAATATCTTAAATCTCAATGTAGTTAGATACTTTATTATGAGGAAATATCATACTCTTACAGCTTACTTCATTTTATATAGACTCTGACAGAGTAATCTTATCAAGCTCTCTCTATCATACTTAACATCTGTGAATAGTTATATATAGATCATCTCATTCTGTGATAGTATATCATTCAAAAACACAGATACATAGTTAATCAATTTGATCTTTCATTCTTTAGCAGTTGATATAGTGAATAGACAGTGTGATATAGACTCTGATATCACAGCAGTATATAATCTTGTATAATAAATACCCTGCTGTTATAAGAACTCTCTAATCACTTAGTAAGCTCTAAAATAAATGATTTCTCTCTTATTATTAAATTTCTGATTATATACTCATTTATCTGTAAGAATATTCATTTTCAGAGTCTTCTCAATGATAATATATATCTTCTTCTATTCAAATATCTTAATCTTCTTTTTCATTGTCTCATATTAATAGTCTCAGTCTGAGCTTCTCTTGACTTTCATCAGTATAGTTGATCAGTCTGTCAGAATACTTAGAACAGAATCATTCTCATTAACAGAGTCTTCAGACTCTTCATTTATAATAAGCTGTGTCTTATTATCTAGAAGATAGATTGAATCAATTGCATTCTCTAAGTCTTTATTAACAATCATCTTCAAAATATCTGACTTTTTCTTTACTAGATATTATAGTAAGCAGTGCTGTCATCTCTCTCTGACATTCAGAATGTTCAATTCATTAGACAATTCATTGAATTTTCTCACTGTATTTACAGATGTATTTGCACCCATGTCAAGAGCTTCATTAAATATGATATCTTGTGCAATCTCAAGACAATGTGCAACAGAATCTCACACACAATATTGATATAATTCTTGATATTCAATCATTTATCATTTCTTACTGTCTGTTCTATCTGTGAGCTTATTCAACACTTTTAAATTCTTCTTATAGATCTTGCACTCTCATCTCTGTATTCAATGAATAGAAGATTGCATCTCAGTTCAAGCTTTAAAAGATGTAAGTGATGTTTCATTCTTGTATTCAAATATCTTTATTAATATTGAAGATGTGTTGATCATTATGATCACAGCTTGCATTGTCTTATCTCAGAGCTCTTTCATTAGTTCACTATTAAATAGCAAGCTTCTTGTCTTCTCTGCAACTATTCAATTCACATGTTTCACTGAGTTATTTGATTATAATGTATCAGATGTAGTTATTTCATACACTATTTCTTTACTCTGATAGTAGGTCTTCAGTTCTTGACTTTTGAACTCTTCTTTATCATCTCAGTGTAGAGTTCCAATTCAATATTGAGTAGTGACCTCAATTTTATTAATAAAGGTTATCAAATGTGCAGTGATCTCATTCTTTGATATTATAAGAATAATTCACCTGTAGCATGTAGCATCATCTGTAATGCTTATTCAATAATTAACTTCTCTCTGAGTAGAGAGATTGACTTCATTATATAATGTGTGATCATCATCTGTAAGATTCACAAAGAATCTCATCACAGGTTTGATAGTTCTCAACATTAGTACAAATATTGAATATGTCATTTTTATCTGTACACAGATCTTGCAGAATGATAAAACTCTGTCATTCTTTATTTTTATTTCTAGTCATGAATCTGCTGTCATTTTTGTAATATCTGCAGAATTCAGATGTTCTAGCTTTTAATATCATTGCATCATTGTAAGTTCTATAACCTTTGTATTATTTCTTTCAGATAGTGTCAATATTATATCATCTTTCATCTGTAATATGTTTGCAGATTCAAAATCATCATTAAGTATAGCAAACTGAATCAAGTCTCCGTATATAATCAGCCTTTTCATCTCATAGATATCATTCTTATTTAATCTTGCTATAAATGAGAACATGCAGTCAGAAGACATAATCAACATAGCATGATTATTTTCATATATCAACTACTTATAGATATAACTCTGATGTACAAGCTTATTCATACTCATGAGGTTCACTTCTAACTTCAGAACATAGTGAACATTATTTAACAGCATATTCATCTCTTTCACTGAAATCTTCATATCTTCTATAGCTGCAGCAGAGATCATTATTTCATCTGTTATTTTTAACATTACTTTCACCTTCTGAGGTTTTGTCATGACAAGATCTCTGTGAGGTGTGGCATGAGCGCCTGATTCAGAGTCTAGAATCCAGATATCTTTTCCTGTCTAATCACTCACATAGGCCTTTTCTTTGATGCAAAATACTTGTTTCATAACATTGTGAACAGAAGCAGCATCTGTATTCTTCACATTCTTGTCTTTATTCTTGTTTCTATTTGTATTGAAGTTTGAAGAATGTTTCTCAGAGTATTTCTTTCAACAGTCAGTCTGAATATGACCAACCTTTTGACAATGATAGCAGGTTCTCACATCATTACCTCTATGTTCAGGTTTGAATTCAGTGTTCTTGTCCTTGTCATTATCTTTGGCATTATTCGCGGGATTTTTCATGGATTCAGTACTACTATTTTTCGCAGTAGAAAGGTGTAGAAGTATGTTACAGTATAATCTCATGAAGTCTTCTTCTAAAGGTCTTGAATTGTTCTTATCAATCTGGTTCATTCTATTCTTTATGAAGAATGTTCAACCTCTATTGACTTCTGTCAGTAATCTATTGAAAAACACAATATCTTCAATCTTATATCTCAGATGAATATAATCAGTTCTGATGACAATTAATCATTCAATGAAAGCTCTATCAGATTCTTTGCTTTTGAAGATTATTTTAATAAACTCTTTAAACAAATGAGTTCTATGTACAGCAGGCCTCTTGAAAAAGTTATTCTCTATGATAGTTCATAGAGTATAAGCTGATAATTTGAACTTCTTAAGTATAGTGAAATGAGCCTTGATCTGCAGAGTAATTGCAGATAATATATAATTATATAATCAAAGATTGCATTCTTTTCAGAAATGTTGTATATTCATAGTGATATTCTTATCAAGATCATTATCTTCAAGAATATCATCAGTTTCAGACTGCTCTGCAGTCAAAAGAATTTCCTCTCTTCATATTAAGTAGTTAATGAATTCAGTGAGAACTATTGATCTTTTGATAAGTCTTACTTAGCTTCTGAATTCTTTAAGAACTTTTATTATAACAGATGTCTTCTCTTTTCATTGAAGATATTCTGTCAGATCTGCTCTCATCTCATCATCTGCAGAGTCACTTCTACTGATCTTTATCTGCTTAATCTCATGCTGAAGTCTTGTAATTTCTAGTCTCATATGAGTCTTCTCACTCACTGAGCTATTGTTATTTCAGTCACTTGAGCTCTTCATATTGTCTGACATCTCACTGATACCTTCAATCAGATCTTTATATTTATTAAACTTATCAGACTGTTTCTCTGCAATAGTTTCATTCAGCTTAAATGCCTCAGAAGTCATCTTCTGATTTGTTATTAATATTATCAGTGATCTGTGATCTTGTATTTACTGCTCTGATGTTTTCTTATTTCTTTATCTTGAAGATATATATTCTTTTATTAAGTCAGACATCCCTCTGAATCTTAGATTAATCATGAGTTCAATTAATCAATAAAAAACATCTAGACATGTGTAATAATATATAAAGACATAGTTGACATGTTATTTCAGCAGTTTTTATTACTTATGAAGAGCTTCATAATCTTCTAAAGAATAACATTGTTGTGTTATAATCTAACTACGCGAGTTACACTAAATAGGTTGAGGTGGCACGTGACTAGGGTAGGTGTAGTAATCACCAACAAATAACGCGGCCGCTTTCAAACTTGCTTACAAATGTAAAGAGGTCATAGCGGCCATTAATTAATTTAGTGTACAGTATATAAGAAGTCAGTGTATGCCTGTAATTATATGCTGGCTC
>NW_003101663.1:1079118-1156518 GCF_000003855.2 Blastomyces gilchristii SLH14081 | reverse complement strand
ACATATAGTGATATATATAGACATATATATTATAAGAAATCACTGAAATGAATATCTTTTCTAGTTAATATAAACACTCTTCTCTGCTATCTGAACTGAAAGATATGCAGAACCTCTTAGAGAATTTACTTAAAGCAGTAAGAAAAGTGACTGAAACTACTGAACTGAAATTGAAGCTTTATATGTATATAAGAATTCTAAACAAGATTGAGGTCTTGCATACACAGTGATAGACTGAGATGAAAGTCAAATAATAATTGATATTCACTGTGAATCAAGTATTCACTATGAAGAGCTTCACTGACACAATCATCATTATTAATAAGAATAGAGAAAATCAGATCTTAGATCTACAGCAGAAGATTAAATATTTACATAGATAGATAACTATACTGAATCTGAAGATTTTATCATAATTGTTTACAATCTCTTCAGAAGTATACACATCATCAGAGATCACTATATAGAATGAGAATCTAAGCATGAAATATATCAAGCTGAGAGATCTGCTGAAGCTATTAAACTTTAATAATAACTAAAAAAATAATACTGCAATAAGCTGACTAAATCAGATATAATTATATTATCAGATTAAATATGAACTCACAGATAGACAGTCAATGAAATTTCAACAAGTCTTAAGATTTATCATATTTCTACACAGGAAAGCAAAGTTATTGTAAATAATTGATAAAAAGATAAATCTTACAGACTCAGAATGATATTTATTCTTATAAACATGAAATGAGTTTTCTAAATGAATCTTACACAACTTTGAGAAAGTGAATATATAAGATAAGTATTATAAATGTTTCACTGAGTGTAGATAAATGAGTAATCTTATATTATACTTCACACACTTCAGCTTACACTATCTTGTATTGAATAAAGAGCTTTCAATATCTTTCTATTTACAGATCTTCATTCATGATCTTATATCTGAGTTAATAGCAGAATGAAAATGCTTAATCTCACAGTTAGATATAGTGAAGAAAGCATATAACATTCTTATTATATAGAAATAAGTGAGTCAACTGTGATAGAAAATACTGTAATCAAGTATATCTTAACAGAGAACAGATAATCAGACTTCTATAACACAAGCTACACATCTGAATGTGATGAATCTAGATTTGAATATTATGGCTAAAGCACTGAATTCTCTGAAAAAGAGATTCTCTGAGTGAAAATCTTGATATTATGAGCATTGAGCTTGCTTCAACTATGAATATCAGAATTATGATATAAAAGATTGCACACAGTATACACAGTCAAGAGAAGCAAGAGAGTTAAAAAACTAGCAGAATTAATGAGCTTAAAGACACTTACTGATATTCTATGAAAAGTCTTCAAAGTGAAAGAGATATCTGTGTTAGATGATTTTCTGAATTCTGTAAATATTAAGAGAAAGCAGGCTTCTGAATGAGATGCAGGTGAGAATGAAGTGAATACTTATCTCAATGTCTTGAGACCTGAAATATTAATATATAAGAGGCACTTGAATAAGAATTGAGAGATGACTGTAAAAGTGTTAGTGAATACAGAAGCTTCTATATAATATAGTAATAATTATACAATCTGAAGACTGAAAGAGATCTACTGAGTAAAGAAACTCTGATGTATAAGATTGTCTGATAACTAATATTTAATATTATCTGCCAGAGTAAGAGTTTCCTTGCACTTTAAAGAATGATCTTGCTATATTTGAGTGCAAGAGCTGCAGAATGTGAAATATGATCATATTCTTAGACTCAATTGATTTCAAAGATTCAATTCACAGATTCAATAATGTACATATTATATACAGTTGATTAATAGAAAGAAAACAGTTCATATGATTCTATTAACAGATATGAGAAGAACATTTCACATCTCTGATATAGAAGGATTAAATCTGCTTATATATTAATAAGTAAAGAGAATAATTTATAAGATCTTATCTGAAAGCATTCTGTATATTATATGAGACTCAGAAGCAGAGAAAATCAAGATGAAGAATATACAGAAGAACAAGTGTATGAAGAAGCTTTCAAAGAAGTATGAAAAGATCTTCTAAACAGATCTTTCACTGAAATTGTCACTGAAATGAGGATTTGTATATAAGATTGATACAGAGGATATGAAACCAGTCAATCAGAATGCATACTCTCTATCACAAACACATTTCAAAGAACAGAAGTGTCAGATCACAGATCTTCTAGAATATGATCTCATATAACTCTTATCAAGTGCATAAGCCTTTTCAGTTCTATTTGTGAAAAAGACAGATAAGATGTGACAGATGTGTATCAATTATTAAACACTTAATAAGCTTATAATTAAGAATAAATATTCACTATCACAGATTTAATAATAGTTGAATACAGTTGAAAACATCTGATATCTATCAAAGATTGATCTTCTCTCAGAATACTGATAGATCTGTGTAGATAAACTATCAGTCTCACAAACTATATTTAATACATAATGAGAGAAGTTTAAATTTCTGATAATACTATTCAGTCTGATAAATGTGTCTGTTATCTTTCAAATGATGATGAATATGATTCTTCATAAACAGAATGAAACTTTATATCTTGTATATCTCAATGATATTCTAGTCTTTTCAAACTTATATAATAAATATCTGAAGCATCTCAATGAAGTGCTTATAACTCTGACAGAGTATAAGCTCTATATCAAATTAACAAAGTATGTGTTTAGAATAAAAGAGTTGAAGTTTATAGAATTTGTAGTAAGTGATAACTATATACACCTCATTTCAGAGAAATTGAATGTTATAGTGAATTGACTGCAGCTGAGAAATGTACATTATATATAATAGTTTCTTGAGTTAATCTCATATTATCACAGATTTATCAAGAATTTCACAAAAATATCTGCATCACTCTCAGATTTATTAAGAGAAATGAATGTAAATCTGTGAAAGAAGAAGTTTTATTCAATTATCTGAAATACTATATATGAAGAGGCTTTTCTCACACTGAGAGAATATATAACAATATTCTCAGTGCTTATTCAATCAGATCATGATAAATCTTTCTACATTAAGATAAATGCATTTAAATAAGCTATCAGAGACATTCTTCTATAGATGAGTAAGAACAGCAAGCTGCATTTAATGACATATAATAATAGAAAACTATCAGATATCAAGCTCAATTACTCAGTGTATGAAAAGAAATTGTTAGTGATTAAGTACATGCTGATGTTATAAGATAGATATATCAATAACAGATATATAACAATAATAATCACAGATTACAAAAGCCTTGTCTATCTATAATTAACAATGAAATCTTTCAAATACTTAGTATATTGAATCTCAGAGTTTTAAGTGAATAATCTTAATAGTAAATACTAAAAGAGATCAGATACTGTAATATCTGATACAATCAGTTATAGATCTGATTTCATAAGTGAGAGTTCTATGAATCAGGCATAAGAAAAGTTCACATTAAATGTACTGAGAAGATGTAAGAAATTAGAATGAGTAAATACAATGATCTCTTACTTGAAGAATAACAGATATCAGATAATAAGTATCTTATGAAAGTAGTAGAGAGATGCTTCTGAACTTCAAGCTGAGAAAATTGAAAAAGACTATTATACTTTACTACATCTAGGATATGGCAGAAGCCTCTCTATCTTGAATATTTAA
Source organism: Blastomyces gilchristii SLH14081 (assembly GCF_000003855.2). NCBI lineage: Eukaryota > Fungi > Ascomycota > Eurotiomycetes > Onygenales > Ajellomycetaceae > Blastomyces > Blastomyces gilchristii. The sequence continues at coordinate 1,152,857 of NW_003101663.1, read as the reverse complement.
TTTAGACCACAATCTAGGGACTTGGATACATTAAGAAAATTCAGTCACTTAGAAAGCTCTGAACTCATGAGTGTATCTAAATCAAGAGTGTACTGATCAAGTATGACTGAGAACATTCAGATGTACACTTATAAGTGTCTGAATTATCAGGTCACAAAAGAATCTAAGAAAGAATTAGAATATGAGAAAGTACAATATCAGATGAAGTGTATAATACAACTGTTTAAAACAATGAAAAATGAATCTCATAGACATATTACTATAAATATCAAATGAAAATTAATGAATAATCACTGCTATTAATTACACTACTGACTGATCAGTCATGAAAGCAGTTTAAGAGATGATAGAGAAGATAGTGATGAAGTTTCTATATAATGAAATCTATATCAACTATGAAATGCTATACAAGATTCTAACTGATAATAATGTGAATCTTATAGAAGAAGCAGTGAGGCATTTTATAAGTCAGTTATAGATAAGATATTATAGAACAATATCATATCATCTGTAAATGAATGAAAAGATAAAACACTTGAATAAAATCCTGAGTAATATACTAATGAAATATCTAGTGAACAAGTCTACAAGATTATAAGACAAATATCTCAGTCAGATACTATTAGTCATGCAAATTCAGCAGTATGTAGTCTTCAAGTGTTTATTATTCTATCTATTGTATGAATTGCATCTGCGCATCTCAGAGAATGCTTTGAAAAGACGAGAGAGAGAATAGTGATTGTGAATGCAGCAGAAACAACAGTTATGAATACAGTAGTTGCAGATATGAAATCAAGATTGAAAGAGATCCGTCACTAGACTGGCCGCTGAAATCATGAATTTCACGTTTGATCTCATTTGATCTGGTCCCATACATTTCTTGGCATGAATCCCGCTGGGACTAGTCATTAAAAAAACATGCAAAGTGACTATATATCAGATCTTAAAATGAAATCATGACTTGAAAAAAATGAGAAAGTGATTCTATTTGATCTCATTTAGTTTCATTCTTGATATAAAGTTACTATTTTTAGACATTTTAAGGTTTTTTTTAGACTATTTTTAATTTTTTAAAAAGTAACACTTTTTGATAACACTCAAATTGTGGTTCAGAAGAACGTACAACTGTCGGATAATAACGCGGCCGCTTCCGAACTACTAGCATATGAATGTAAAGAGGGTCATAGCAGCCACTAATTAATTTAGCATACAATATTATAATATATAAGAAGCCAGTGTACACCTGTAATTATACACTGGCTTAAGCAATCTTTGAATCACATCTGATAGCATGTCTAAAAACCAGTGAGAAGCACAGGCTTCTTCAGAGCATGATAATTCCATCTATGAAGTGATTTATAGTTATCATGTCAGTGTAGTTCTAGAATATCTCAAAAGATAGCATATGAAGAGCAATGAGCAGAAAAGCATTCAATTGATACTGCTTTACTTATTGAGAGAAAACTTCACACTCAGATGAATGCTATATATGTGAATAGATGAGATGTGAGAAAAGAAATGAGAGCAGTGAATCAGATTCAAAGAAGACTACTCTTCACTCAAAGAAATAAAAGAGAGAAGTGATCATCACTGAAGTTATACAATGATAACAGAAATCATATAATAATATAACAATAGAATGATATAGCAATATAATAATACAGTAATATAATGATAGATATTGTATAATCAATGAGAAATCACTGAAATGAATATCTTCTCTAGCTGATATGAATAACACTCTTCTCTGCTATCTGAACTGAAAAATATGCAGAACCTCTCAGAGAGTTTACTTAAAGCAGTAAGAAAAGTGACTAAAATCACTGAATCAGAATCAAAGCTCTGTATGTATATGAGAATTCTAAATAAGATCAAGGCCTTGTATACGCAGTGACCGGCTGAGATGAAAGTTAAACAATAATTAACATTCACTGCAGATTAAGTATTCACTATGAAGAGCTTCACTGACACAATTATCATCATCAATAAGAATAGAGAAAACCAGATCTTAGGCCTGCAGTGAGAGATCAAATGTTTACACAGACAGGTGACTATGCTGAACCTGAAGATCTCATCACAATTGTTCACAATCTCTTCAGAAGCATACACATCATCAGAAATCACTGTGCAGAATGAGAATTCAAGCATGAGATATATCAAGCTGAGAGATCTGCTGAAGTTATCAAGCTTCAATGACAACTGAAAAAATGATGCTGCAATCAGCTGACTAAGTCAGATATGATTATATTATTGAATTGAATATGAACTCACAGACAGACAGTCAATGAAATTTCAACAAGTCTTAAGATCTGTCATGTTTCTACATAGAAAAGCAAAGTCATTATAAATGACTGATGAAAAGATGAAGCTCACAGATCTGAAGTGATATTCATTCTCATAAATATGAAATGAGTTTTTCAAATGAATCTTGCACAACTTTGAGAAAGTGAATACATGAGATAAGTATTATGAATACTTCACTGAGTGTAGATAAGTGAGTAATCTTATATCATACTTCACATACTTTAGCTTACACTATCTTACATTGAATGAAGAGCTTTTAACATCTTTCTATTTACAGATCTTCATTCATGATCTTACATCTGAGTTAAGAGTGAAATGAAAATACTTAACCTCACAGTCAGGCACAGTGAAGAAAGCATACAATATTCTTATTATACAGAAACAAGTAAGTCAATTACAACAGAAAATACTGCAATTGAGTATATCTCAGTGAAGAATGAATAATCAGACTTCTACAATACAAGTCACACACTCAGATACAATAGATCTAGATCTCAATATCATCACTAAAGTGCTGAATCTTCTGAAAAAGAGATTCTCTAAGTGAAAATCTTGATATTATGAGTATCAAGCTTGCTTCAACTGCAGATGTTAAAATCATGATATAAAAGATTACACTCAGTGTGTACAGTCAAGAGAAGCAAGAGAGTTAAAAAACTAGCAGAATCAGTGAGCTCAGAGACACTTGCTGATATTCTATGAAAAGTCTTCAAAGTGAAAGAGATGTCTGTGTTAGATGACTCTCTGAATCCTGCAAATGTAAAGAAGAAGCAGGCTTCTGAATGAGATATAAGTGAGAATGATGAAGTGAACACTCATCTCAATGCCTTGAGGCTTTAAATGTTAATGTATAGAGAACACTTGAGTAAGAATTGAGAGATGACTGTAAAAGTGTTAGTAGACACAGAAGCTTCTATACAATATATTGATGATTATATAATTTAAAGATTGAAAGAGATTCACTGAGTGAAGAATCTCTGACATATAAGATTATCTGATAACTGATATTTGATATTATCTGTAAGAGTAAGAGTTCTCTTGCACTTCAGAGAATGATCTTGCTATATTTAAGTGCAAGAGCTGCAGAATATGAAATACAACCTTATTCTTAAACTCAATTGATTTCAAAGGTTCAATCTGCAGATTCAATAACATACATGCTATATACAGTTGATCAATAGAAAGAAAACAGTTCATATGATCCTACTAACTGATATGAGAAGAACATTTCACACCTCTGATATAGAAGAGTTAAATCTGCTTACACATTAACAAGCAAAGAGAACAATTTACAAGATCTCATCTGAAAGCATTCTGTATGTCATACAGAATCTGAAAGCAGAGAAAACTAAGATAAAAGATATACAGAAGAACAAGCATATGAAGAAGCTTCTGAAGAAGTATGAGAAGGTCTTCTGAACAGATCTTTTATCAGAATTGCTGCTGAAGTGAGAATTCATACATGAGATTAACATAGAGAATATAAAACCAGTTAATCAGAATGTGAACCTTCTATCACAGACACATTTCAAAGAACAGAAGCATCAGATCACTGACCTTCTAGAATGTAGTCTTATATGACTCTTATCAAGCATGTGAGGCTTTCCAGTCCTATTCATGAAAAAGGCAGATGAAGAGTGACAGATATGTATTAATTATCAAGCACTTAATAAGCTTACAATCAAGAATGAATATTCACTATCACAGATTCAACAACAGTTGAATACAGTCAGAAACATCTGATATCTATCAAAGATCAATCTTCTCTCAGAATACTAGCAGATCTGTGTAGATAAACTGTCAGTTCTGTGAACTGTGTTTAATATGCAATGAGAAAAGTTTGAATTTCTAGCAATATCATTCAGTCTGATAAATATGCCTGTCATCTTTTAAATGATGATGAATACAATTCTTTATAAATAGAATAAAATCTTATATCTTATATATCTCAATAACATTCTAGTCTTTTCAAACTTATACAATGAATATCTGAAGTATCTTGATGAAGTGCTTATAACTCTGGCAGAGTATAAGCTCTATATTAAATTAATCAAGTGTGTGTTTGAAATAGAAGAGTTGAAGTTCATAGAATATATAGTAAGTGATGACTGTATACACCTCATCTCAGAGAAATTGAATGTCATAGTGAATTGATTGTGACTGAGAAATGTACATCATGTATGACAGTTTCTTGAGTTAATCTCATATTACTGCAGATTTATCAAGGATTTTGCATGAATATCTGCATCACTCTCAGATCTCTTAAGAGAAATGAATACAAATCTGTAAAAGAAGAAGTTTCATTCAATCATCTGAAATACTGTGTGCAAAGAGACTTTTCTCACACTGAGAGAATGTGTAATAATATTCTTAGTACTTATTCAACCAGATTGTGATAAATCTTTCTACATTGAGATGAACATATTCAAATAAGCTATCAGAGATACTTTTCTACAGATGAGTAAGAATGACAAGCTGCACTCAGTGATGTATAATGATAGAAAACTATCAGACACTGAGCTCAATTACTCAGTATATGAAAAGAAATTGCTAGTAATTAAACACACACTGATATTATGAAATAGATATATCAATAACAGGTATACAACAACAGTGATTACAGATTATGAAAGCCTCATCTATCTATAATTAATAATAAAATCTTTCAAATGCTTAGCATGTTAAATCTCAGAGTATCAAGTGTACAATCTTCATATCAAATACTGAAAGAAATCAGACACTGTGATATCTGATGCAATCAGTTACAGACTTGATTTCATGAGTGAGAGTTCTGTGAACCAGGTATAAGAGATATTCATGTTAAACACACTGAGAAAATACAAGAAATCAGAATGAGTGAATGTTATAATCTCTTGCTTAGAGAATGATAAGATGTCAGATGATAAGCATTTTATAAAAGCAGCAGAAGAGATGCTTCTGAACTTCAAGCTGAAGAAATTGAAAAACAATATTATACTTTACTGTGATCTAGAATACACAGAAGCTTTCTATTTAGAATCTTCATTTCAACACAACTTAGTGACTCACATGCACAAGAAATTCAGTTACTTAGAAAGCTCTGAACTCATGAGCATACTCAAATCAAGAGTATACTGGCCAAGCATGACTGAGAACATTCAGGTGTACACTCATAAGTGCCCGAATTGCCAGATCATGAAAGAATCTAAGAAAGGATTAGAATGTGAGAAAGTGCAATATCAGATGAAGTGTACAATACAACTGTTCAAATAATGAGAGATGAATCTCATAGACATATTACTGTGAACATCAAATGAAAATTAATGAATAATCACTGCTATTAATTACACTACTGACTAATCAGTTGTGAAAGCAGTTTCAGAGACAATAGAGAAGATGATGATAAAGTTTCTATATAATGAGATCTATGTTAACTATGAAATGCTGCACAAGATTCTAACTGATAACAGTGTGAACCTTGTAGAAGAAGTAGTGAGGCATTTTATGAGTCAGTTACAGGTAAGATATTGTAGAACAACATCATATTATTCACAGATGAACAGAAAGATGAAACACTTGAATGAAATCTTGAATAACATGCTGATGAAATATCTAGTGAGCAAGCCTACAAGATTATGAAATGAATATCTCAGAGAGGCACTATTAGCCACACGAATTCAGCAGTATGCAGTCATCAAGCATTCATCATTCTACCTGTTGTATGAATTGCAGCCGCACATCTCAGAGAATGCTTTGAAAAAGATGAGAGAGAAAACAACAGTTGCAGACACAGAACCAAGATTGAAAGAGATCAGTCACATACATGTAAAAGCTAATGAGTTACTCCTGAACTGAGCAATTCAATCAAAAAGAATACAAGACTCACTTGTTAAGAAATCAAGTCTCAAGATAGAAATATGAGTTCTCATACATAATAAGAGTTCTGAGAAGTTCTGACCTAGATGATTTGAGTCATATAAGATACTCAAATCACATTCTCTGAGAATATACACATTGAAAGAATCAGAGGGACAGATCTTATACAACTTAATCAATAATTCATAACTTGTGAAAGTAAAGATATAAGACCTGAGTGAATTATAATTATTCACAGCACTATCATCAGTATTGAAAAAGAAGAAACTTATAATTGAAAAGTCTCACAAAGTAAGAGAAATCATAGATGCTTATAAATTAGATAATCTCACTTATTCTAATCTTTTCATGATTATAAGAAAAGAATGAAAAGTAATGAAGAAATCAGATGAACATCACACTTTAATAAGTAATAAGACTGTAGCTGATCATACAATAACATATCACAGATAGCAGATATAACACAGTAAAGAGCAGTCTCAAAGCAGCAGACTTATATATGAGTCAGATCACAGAAGAAAAAGAAATTCAGAGTTGAATTCAACTATTTACATCAGTTTAATCACAGAGATTACAGAGAATAAACTATCTGAAACATCTGCAGATGTGTAAAACTAAGTCATCTCAATCTCTGAGAATGCTCAGAAATTAGATGAGATTAGTTTCAATGAGCTGTTCACTGTAGTGATCTGAGTGAGTGAAGAGAGACAGTATAATGCATGAGACAGAATTATAAAAGATGAAAGCTGCTGAATCTAGTCACTGAATGCTATATTATATAGAGATCATGTAAGAGTAGTGACTAGCAGATAAAGAAAAAGTATAAGAAAAGAAATAATGAATTGATCATCAACTGTAAGAGTCAGCTGTAAAAGATAAATGTTATTATACACACTTTATTCATTTTCATACATCACATGTTTAATCTATTTCCAACACCACATCACCTGAAAAACATCAAAAAAGAAAATCTCAAAACTCAAGATCTGCAAGGAATTCAAGAGCTGTAAGTCACTCTTACAACAACACTGTGTATATCTCTGATTCCTCTATCACTCTGTGTATGACATTAATGTCATTTATCACAAGATTGGCTGGAATGCCAATATAGAAATGTGTATGTGTATGTGTAGAGAAATTGAAGAAGAGTACAGAACTCACAGAACTAGAAGTCAGAACAGAGAGAATGAAGATGAAAGAAACAGAAGAAGAAGAAGGTATAGAACTGAATGAATAACAGTGAGAGCTACTCAGAGCTGAACACTTATAATCTGATGTGTGCACAACCTTCTCTGCAGAGAAGGAAGAGAAAATGATAGAAGAAGCTTGAGAGTGAGAGAGAGTAGTCTCTGCAGTATTATCATCTTCAATTAAAATGATCTCTGATGCTGAAGTAACTAAGAACTATTATTAGCATACAAAACTGTAAAAAGCAGGGATAATAATTACTGAATGAACACCTGCTGATCTTAGAATTGTACATGCAATTACAACACATACAAGACTTCTCAGAAAGAGAGAGAGAAACACAGAGAAATGCAGAAAGCAGAACACAGTATGCAAACAGCTCATTTTCATAATGATATCTCAGACAAGACATATAAGTCTCACATCTGCAGATGTAAAAGAGTATGACATCTGTATTCTTATTTCTGAAAACACAGATATTCTTCATCTGCATCATGAAGTCAGATAACAAATACCAGAGAATAGGTCAATACAGATTAATCATGCTGAAGATATTCATCAGAGTGAATATACTCATAATATTGAATTTAATAATTATGAAAAGTTTCTTGATATCTGTGAATGTCATGACTTCATGTATAACAAAACTCATAATGATTTTCTCTAAGAATAGAAAAATCAGTATCAGAAAGAAAAGATAAAAAGAAAAAGACTTACAATCTTAATACTGTTAAGAGAGAGAGTGATTCTCTGAAATGAATGAACAATTATCTTACTATGAATATTTAAAATGAATGTAATAATCAGTGTTTACAATCAAGCTCTAGATAGTCATGTCATACACAGTCTTCATACAATAAATTGTTCTAGGGATTGACAAGAAGGGCGGGAGTGTACATGCTGGGAAATGTGATTCACTGAGCCTATGCAACATCTTCTTAAAATGAGAAGAGCTAGTAATGAAGGCAGCGGTGGGAGCAGGAGTAGCAGGAGTGAGGGTCGTGGGAACAGAGGTAGCGGGAGCGGGAGAACCAGACACAGGGACAGGTGTAGAAGATTGAGAGAAAGCAGCAGAGAAAGGAACAGAGAGGGCAGGGAGAGACACAGAAGACCTGGCCACACATGACACAGACAATTCCTTCATTATCACATTCTTCAAGTTCTCAATCAATGATTCAATATCAGGTTCACTATTATCAGCAGATGTGAATCTGTCAATGCATGAAGATTCTATGCAAATAAAAACAACATATCAGCATCTGTGTTTATGCAAAATTGTGTCAGAAAATATGATCAGAAACTCACTGAGAAGGAAATGATTAAGAGTGTATAAGAAGATAGAGAAGATGTGTCACTTATAATAGTATGTTCTAGTAATTGTTAGAAGATAAACAAGTTCTGATCATATTTCACAATGTGTTATACTTACTGCTAACAAACTGCCTGATATGAGCACTATGAGAACACTTGTTATGAGAACAGAGAGCCATCACCAGGAACACATATAATGTGATAGATGAACAGATGAAAAGAGTTGAACAGAAGAAGAAGTAGAAATCTTGAATAAGATGATAGCATTCAATGATGATGATGATGAAGATGATGATTGAAGAATGAGAAAAGATAGTGAATAAGTGATGTAATATAGTGAAAGTTTCTTTGTGAGAGTGTACATGAAATACTAGCTAAATCAGAAATAGATTATATAATTATGAAACACTAGTAATGAGCTAATCTATATAAAGCTAGAATGTATGACATGATCATATGAGTGTGATCAAATCTGGTGAAGAAGAATGTAATTCAGAAGAATGTACAACTGTCAGATAATAACACAGTCACTTCTGAACTACTAGTGTATAAATGTAAAGAGGGCCATAGCGGCCACTAATTAATTTAGCATATGATATTACAATATATAAGAAGCCGGTGTACACCTGTAATTATATGCTGGCTTAAGCAATCTTTGAATCACAAAATGAGATTTAAAGTTATTTAAAGCAATAAAAATAATTTAAATTGAGAAGTGAAAATCATGATCTCATTTGAAAAATGTGATAAGAGTAGACAGTAAGTCTCACTGAGACAGTATGAGACTACTATCTAATGTTAAAACCATTTAATGAAATCTGTTGAATTGATAATGAAACTATCAAAAAATCTGGTTCTGATCTCAGACATGGTCACACGGTCAGTCTATCAGTCACATATATATAAAAGCTAATAAGTTACTTCTAAACTGAGCAATTCAATTGAAAAGAATATGAGACTCACTAGTTAAGAAATCAAGTCTTAAGATAAAAATATAAGTTCTTATATATAATAAGAGTTCTGAGAAGTTTTAATCTAGATGATTTGAGTTATATAAAATACTCAAATCACATTCTCTGAGAACATACACATTGAAAGAATCAGAGAGATGAGTCTTATATAACTTAATAAATAATTCATATCTTATAAGAGTAAAGATATAAGATCTGAGCAGATTATAATTATCTACAGTACTATTATCAGCATTGAAAAAGAAGAGACTTATAATTAAAAAGTCTCATAAAGTAAGAGAAATCATAGATACTTACAAATCAGATAATTTCACTTATTCTGATCTTTTTATAATTATAAGAAAACAATGAGAAGTAATGAAGAAATCAGATGAATGTCATACTTTAATAAGTGATGAGACTGTAGCTGATTATATGATAACACATTACAGACAGTAGATATAATACAGTAAAGAGCAGTCTTAAAGTAACAGACTTGTATATGAGTCAGATTGCAGAAGAAAAAGAGATTCAGAATTGAATTTAACTGTTTACATCAGTTCAATTGCAGAGATTAAAGAGAATTAATCATCTGAAACATCTATGAATGTGAGAGATCAAGTCATCTCAATCTCTGAGAACACTCAGAGATTGAATAAGATTAGTTTCAATAAGCTGTTCACTGTAGTAGTCTGAGCAGGCGAAGAGAGACAGTATAATGTATAAGATAGAATCACAAAAGATAAAAGCTACTGAACCTAGTCACTGAATACTGTATTATATAGAGATTATGTAAGAGTAGTAACTAGCAGACAAAGAAAAAGTGTAAGAAAAGAAAAGAGAATGACTCAAGAGATAATAAATTGATTATCAACTGTAAGAGTCAGCTGTAAAAGACAAATGTTATCATATATTTCATTCATTTTTATACACTACATGTTTAATCTATTTCCAACGCCACATCACCTGAAAAATGTCAACAATAAAGAAAATCTCAAAACTTGAGATCTATAAGAGATTTAAGAGCTGCAAGCTGCTCTTGTAATAATATCATACATGTTTCTGATTTCTCTATCACTCTGTGTATGACATTAATGTCATTTATTGCAAGATTGACTGAAATGCTAATATAGAAATGTGTATATATATATGTAGAAAAATTGAAGGAGAGTGCAGAATCTGCAGAATCAGAAATCAATAAAGAAAAGATAAAGACAGAAGAAATAGGAGAAGAAGAAAATGCAGAACTGAATGAATAACAGCAGAAGTCATCTGAGACTGAATACTTATAACTCAGTATGTATACAATCTTTCTCACAGAGAAGGAAGAGAAAGTAATAAGAGATGCTTGAGAATGAGAGAGAGTAGTCTCAGCAGTGTGATCATCTTCAATTAGAATGATCTCTGATATCAGAGCAATTAAGAATCATTATTAGTGTATAAAAACTGTAAAATTAGAGATGAGAACAGTTACTGAATGAACATCTGCTGACCTTAGAGTTATACATATAATTACAACATGTACAAGGCTTCTCAGAAAGAGAGAGAGAGATATAGAGAAATATAAAAAGTAGAACACAGTATATAAACAGCTCATTCTCATAACAATATCTCAGATAAGATATATGAGTCTCACATCTGTAGATGTAAAAGAGTACAACATTCATATTTCTGTTTCTGAAAACATGAATATCTTTTATCTGTATTACAAAGTTAAATGATAGATACTAGAGAATAGACTGATACAGATCTATCATTCTAAAGAAATTCATCAGAGTGAATATCTCTGTAATATTGAACTTTATAGTTATAAAAAGTTTCTTGATATCTGTGAATATTATAACTTTATACATAATAAAACTCATAGTGATTTTCTCTAAGAACAGAAAAATCAGTATCAGAAAGAAAAGATGACAAAGAAAAAGACTTATAATCTTAATACTATTGAGAGAGAGAGTGATTCTCTGATATGAATAAATAATTATCTTATCATGAATATTTAAAATAAACATAATAATCAGCATCTGTGACTGAGGTTCAGATAGTTGTATTGTATACAGTCTTTGTACAATAAATTGTTCTAGAAGTTGATAAGAAGAGTGAGAGTGTATACACTGAGAAATATAATTTATTAAGTCTATACAACATCTTCTTAAAATAAGAAGAGCTGATAATGAAAGCAGAGACAGCAGAATCAGAAGAGATAGAAGTAGCAGAAGTAGAAATCATAAGAACAGAGATAGCAGAAGCAGAAGAATCAGATACAGAGACAGATATAAGAGATTAAGAGAGAACAGCAGAGAAAGAAACAGAGAAGGCAGAAAAGAATGTAGAAGATCTGATTATATATGATATAAGTAATTTCTTCATTATCACATTCTTCAAGTTTTCAATTAATAATTCAACATTGAGATGTTCACTATTATTAACAGATACAGATCTGTCAATACATAAAGATTCTACATGAATAAAAACAAATATCAGCATCTGTGTTTATATAAAATCATGCTAGAAAATATGATCAGAAGCTCACTGAGAAGAAAAACAGTTGAGAATGTATAAGAACATAAAGAAGATGTGTCATTCATAATAATATATTCTGATAATTATTAGAAGAAAACAAGTTCTGATCACATTTCACAATGTATTACACTTACTGTTAACAAACTGTCTGATATAAGTACTATAATAACACTTGTTGTGAGAATAAGCAATTATTATCAGAAACACATATAATGTGATAGATAAATGAATAGCAGATGTTAAACAGAAGAAGAGACAGAAATCTTGAATAAGATAATGATGTTTAATGATGATAATAATAAAGAAAATGATTGAAGAATGAGAAAAGTTAGTGAATAAGTAATATAATATAGTGAAAGTTTCTTTGTAAGAGTGTATACAGAATACTAGTTAAATCAGAAATAGGTCACATAATTGTAAATACTAGTGATGCACTAATTCACATGAAGCTAGAACAGATATCATGATTATATAAGTGTGACTGAATCTGATGAGAGAGGATGTGATTTGAAAGAATATATAACTGTCAGATAATAACACAGCCACCTTCAAACTTGCTTATGAATGTAAAGAGGTCATAGCGGCCACCAATTAATTTAGTGTACAGTATATAAGAAGCCGGCGTACACCTGTAATTATACGCTGGCTCAAGCAATCTTTGAATCACAAATTACTAATATCTCTTGATTATAAATATTATATCTTCTCTGTATAAGTGATAACTTCTTGAAGAAGAAGATCACAGATCTTCATTTATAATATCTTATAGACTTTATAAAAAAGCCTTCTCTTATAAGCATTTCATTATCTGTATTCTCAGAGATTATTATTCTCTAATTCTTTCAATATTGAAAGGCCTCTGATGTCAACTGTGGAAAGATTTCACAGATCTCATTCTCAAATACATCAGTCTTACACTGACTGAATAAGTTGAGATTAAAGTAACTCAGTATTGTGATATCTGTAAAAGCTTGTTTCAATTCTATAAATACCTGTGTAATATCTTGAATGAGAGTAAACAGTTTCATTTTCTTGTCTTTCACACTTTTCTTTAACAGATCTGTAAGAGAGACAGTAATCTGTGAATATATATATATGAATTATATGTAGAAATTCACAAATTTTAGAAATATCTGCATCTTATGATATGTCTGCAGTGCTAATCAGTTCTTAATAATAAAGACCTGACTTCTATTCATTGAAATGTCATTAATCTCAATAATATAATCTAAGAAATCAATCGTCTGCATGTAGAATAAGCATTTTTCAGTGTTTATATAGAGTTAATACTGTCTTAAGTAACTCAATACTTCTCAAACATGAGTATTATATTCTTTCTTCATTTTTGAGAAGATTAGAATGTCATTTAAGTATACTATATAGAAAATATGAACAAGACCTCACAGTGTCTCATTTATATAGATCTGAAAGATGACTTAAGCATTGTAAAGATTAAAAGATAAAACAAGATATTCAAAATTACTGTACTTGATACAAAAAGCTGTTTTTCAAATGTTATCTTTGTTAACTCTGATTCTATAATAGATATATTATATATCAATCTTTGAGAATATCTTTACTTCAGATAATTAATTAATTATCTTGTTAATTAACAGTAATAAATAGTAATTCTTAATCATCATCTTATTAAGATCTCTGTAGTCTATGTATAGATATAGTCAACTGTTCTTCTTGAGTACAAAGAGTATAAGCATCTCTACTAAACTCTTCAATGAGTGTTGTGGCGGGCTGCGCCCGATCAATCATATAGACTATTTCATTACACTTCACAGATTCCAACCGCTCCATTCTCAAATGCGTACACTCCGATTCTCAGCCATTCTCAATCGCCGATTCTTGGCCATCATGAATGTGTATAGATTCTTCCACTCTGAAGCTCCACTGTATACATCATCACATACATGTATAAATATTCACTTTAATTACTGATTCTCACACTTTCTCTTTCTTTTTCTTCTCTAATGTTTTTCTCTTTATTATATAAGATCTATTAATATCATACTGATCTATTCAGTGTAGATCTCTTATACTAGAAAAATATTCATTGTCTTCTTATTAGAAATAATTATTCATATATTATCTTCTCATTAGAAATGATTATTTCATTGAGAGATATTCAAACATGTCATAACATGTAATGAAATGAGAAATGAATCAGTTAAGCAGATGATCAAGTTCACAGATAGCAAGCTTACTAGTCAGTCACTCTGACCTTATAATAAAATCTTATAAGAGAATGTGCAGTGAAAGACCTGAGAGTTCTGATACTCAGATATATAAGAATACAATTACACTTCTTCAGATTTCACAGATATCACACATTTAGTAAACAATATAATCATATCTAATGATAATATGAGAGAACTCTTAAGTGTAAGTATAGAAGTAATATCACAGGGACTCTGAGCAATGTTGAAATTATAACAATAATAGATAGCAGACATGCATACAACTTAACAACTTTAATATAAAGAGATTCAATAATTAACTCATATGATTTCAACATCTACAGAATCAAATACAAAAGTGTTAAAAGAATGCTTAAATACTCTTATATATTTCAATACTTCTGATCTCACTCTCTACTCATCATAAAGAATGAAAATGCTTGTGAAACTGAGTGTAGATGAAGATGTCATCAGTTTATTAATCAATTAAAATTGATATATCAATGAATAATTGAAGAATTGTATGAAACAGAAGTTTCATTTATGAATGAAAGTATGTAAATCAGTGTTACAAATATCTGACAATATTATTAAATATGTTGATATTCTGTTCTGAGACACTGTCATATAACAGAAAGTATTAGATTGATTACAGAGTGTCTGACAGAGAAACATTTCTCTTATAATATTTATCTCTGACTTTGATATCAAGATCTTAGATGCAGATGATCAATCTTGAGAGAATTGAATGAAGATTAGCATGCTCAAGAAGACATTAACTTTCAAACTCTTACAGACTTTTATAAGTGTAAATAAAGACTTAACTTATAAAGGCTTCTACACACAGCTCTGAACATTAAATGACTGTCTTATCAAGCTTAAGAGTATATAGAACAGTGACAGAAGATGTTATACTTCAGTTACTTATACATCTGTACTGAAGAATAACAATGATCCAGATGTCATGAATTGAGTAGACTTGAATATCTATATATAAGCAAGAGTCTCTGCTATCTGAACAGACTTCTGAGTTCCTGAGATCACTTCTGAAGAAGTCACTGATCAATGTCAATGAGAAGTGTGTATTAACTGTAATTAATCAGAGTACATTGCTTTCAACTGCTGATCAGTTTATATATCTTCTCACTCAAGAAATGAATCAGCATCTGTCTACATCAATTACATTGCAGTGAAGAAAGATTTAGAAGATAACTACAAGAATATTCTAATGAAACAGAGAAAAGATTAGCTTCTATTCAAATTTATAAACAGAAGTTTGAAGAGATTGAATAACAACAATTTGAAGAGAAAATGACAATGAATGTGATTCTTGTATCTACTGTGATTGATAACATATATAATATGAAAGCTATGATAGACAGCAGTCTATGTCACTATATAATGATAAAATCTTCAGTTATAAGACATCATAATCTTCAGCATAGTCTCTTATTAAAACCCTGACTTCTCACAGAATTTGATGATTCAAAAGATGTTTGTACTCATTACATGATGAAACTAAACATAGATGTGAAAGAATATTAATGTGAAGATGTCTATGCATATGAAGTTGATAATCTCAATTATAATCTTATATTAGAACTTGCCTGATTATCTGAATATGACATCTTATTGAATACTTAAAACAGAAGCTTGATATTCTCTAACAATGATAGGATTTATGAAGATGATATTCATAAGACTATGAATCTTACACAGATCTCTGTCAATGCTTATGAAATACTCTGAAAAAGAAGTTATTATCAAAACTGCTGATAAGATTATCAATAGTAGAATTATATATCAATCTATTTCATCAGTCTGACTGATATTAAAAAGACTCTAGAAAAGTTATCCTGTGTTATAATAACAGATTCTTATATAAAACTTTCTCAATAATATTATAAATATCTAGATGTCTTCTGACAAGATAATAATATTACAAATCTATCTCTCTTACAAGGTTCAGAAGTGAATCATAGTATCAAGTTGAAAAAGATGAACAGTAAGAACTCTGAATCATTATAAGACTCTTAATATAATATATTCTGAGATGAACTTCTCCTTCTTCAAAAGACACTCAATAATCTGTTAAATAAAGAATTTATACATATTAACAACTCTTTCACTACAGCCTCTATTCTCTTTGCAAAGAAATCAGATAAAGAACTCTGGTTCTGTGTGAATTATTGAAAACTGAACAGATTAACAAAGATGAACTGTTATTCTTTATCTCTTATCAATGAAACTCTAGCTCATATTGAACAAGCTCAATGATTTACAAAGTTAGATGTCATTACTGTGTTTCATAAGATTCACATCAATGAAGAAGATAAGTGACTTACAGTATTTCAAACATGATATGATCTCTTTGAATAGATAGTCACACTCTTTGAACTGGTTAACACTCTCAGTACATTTCAGAAGTATATTAACTGAGCACTCTGAGACTTTCTTAATGAATTCACATCTACATATCTTGATAACATTCTCATCTTCACTGATGAATTCAGGACAGAATATCAAGAACACATGCAAAAGATATTACAATAACTACAGAAAGCAGAACTGCTGATAAACATAGATAAGTATGATTTTAAGATTAAAAGTACAAAATATCTAGGCTTTATCATAGAAGCTGGTAAGAGAATTCAAATGAATTCTGAGAAGGTCTCTGCTATTCTTGACTGAGAGACTCTGTGCACTGTGAAAGATATATAAAGCTTCATCAGATTTACTAACTTCTATCAGTAATTTATATAAAACTTGTCAGATATTATGAGATCACTTACAGAACTC
Source organism: Blastomyces gilchristii SLH14081 (assembly GCF_000003855.2). Lineage (NCBI taxonomy): Eukaryota > Fungi > Ascomycota > Eurotiomycetes > Onygenales > Ajellomycetaceae > Blastomyces > Blastomyces gilchristii. The sequence continues at coordinate 1,135,738 of NW_003101663.1, read as the reverse complement.
ACTAAGAAAGACTCAGTATTTCAATAATCAGTAGACACTGAAGCTGCATTTATACAGATAAAGAAGATGTTCATTAATACCTCTTTACTGATAACATTTGATTCTGAATATAAGACAGTTATTAAAGCTGATTTCTCTGACTATGTCACAGAAGAAGCTATATTGTAATATAATAATGAAGATGTCTTATAATAATGCATCTTCATATCTAAGAAACTGAGTCCTGCTGAATGCAACTATGAGATCTATGATAAGAAACTTCTTACAATTGTATACTGTCTAGAAGAATGAGACTCTGAACTTCAAAGTGTCTTTAAATTTGAGATAATCACAGATCATAAGAATCTCAAGTACTTTACAACTATCTGTAAACTTATTAAATGATAGATATAATGATCTGAGTTCTTAAGCTGGTTTTACTTTACAATACACTACTGTTCTGACAGCCAGAACTTGATAACAGATACCCTCTTACAATGAGAGTAAGATATATCATTCAATGTAAGAGATACTCAATGAATACACTGAGAGCATCAGCTCTTGAATCTGAAGATATTAGTTAATCAAGATGAAATAGCTTATGACACTATACATGTTTCTTTAATTAGAATACTCTCTCTGTGAACTGTCACTGACATCAACACTGACACTGACACTGATATCTTAACTTCTCTCAAACCTACACTGAATGAATTATGACATATAACAGCTCAAACTGATGAACTTCCTCAAGTGCTCACTGAAACAGTATATCAAGAAGCATCTCAATTCTCCTCAGAACTATATAAAAGAATTGACATCTTAGAATGCTTAATTAATGACAATAACACTCTGCAGTTCTGTGAATAATGTTGAGTTCTTTACTCTGAACTCTTACACACTCAGATAATGCAAGAGATACATGATTTGTATATAACTGATTATTCAGATTGTGAATAATTATATTAAATAATCTCTCAAGAGTTCTACTAATCTGAGATATTAAACAGTATCAGATGTTTTATTCAAAACTGTAACTGTTATTCTTTCATCATCTTGTAAAAGAACTGTAGAAAAGATCTACTGAAATCACTTAATATCTCTGATAGAATCTGATAAGATATGATAATTGACTTCACTGTTAATCTCTCTGAGAGTAAGAATTGTAGAAACATTCTGATTATTATAAATCAATTGAGTAAGAATATAATATTGAATTCTTGTAATAAGATGAATACTGAACAAGTCACTGAAGCTTTTCTACTGTGATTCGGAAGAACATACAATTGCTGAATGATAACGCGGCCGTTTTTGAACTTGTCTACAAATGTAAAGAAGCTATAGCGGCTATCAATTAATTTAGTGTACAGTATATAAGAAGCCGGTGTACGCCTGTAATCATACACTGACTCAAGCAACCTTTGAATCACATCTGATAGCATGTCTAAAAACTGGTGAGAAGCACAGGCTTCTTCAGAGTGTGATAATTCTATCTATGAAGTGATTTATAGTTATCATGCCAGTGTGATTCTAAAAATGTCTCAAAAGATAGTATATAAAGAGCAGTAAGTGAAAGAGCATTCAATTAATACTGCTTCACTTGTTAAGAGAAAACTTTACATTCAGATAAATATCATATATGAGATGTGAACAGATGAGATGTGAGAAAGAGAATAAGAGTGATGAATCAGATTCAAAGAAGTTCACTCTCTACTCAAAAGAAGAATAAAAAGAGAGAAATGACTATCATCAGAGTTATATAATGATAACAGAAATTATATAACAATATAGCAATATAATAATATAGTAATATAATAATAGACATTATATGATCAATGAGAAATCACTGAAATAAATATCTTCTCTAGTCAATATAAACACTCTTCTCTGCTATCTGAACTGGAAGGTATGCAGAACCTCTCAGAGAGTTTACTCAAAACAGTCAGAAAAGCAGCTGAGACTGTTAAATCAGAATTGAAGCTCTGTATATATACAAGAATTCTAAATGAAATCAAGGTCTTGTGTACACAGTGACAGACTGAGACAGAAGCTAAATAATAATTAGCATTCACTGCAGATTAAGCATTCACAATAAAGAGCTTCACTGACACAATTATCATCATTAATAAGAATAGAGAAAACCAGGTCTTAGATCTGTAGCAGAAGATTGAATGTTTATACAGATAGATAACTATACTGAATCTGAAGATCTCATTATAATTGTTCATAATCTCTTCAGAAGTATACACATCATCAGAGACTGCTGCACAGAATAAGAATTCAAGTATGAAATATATTAAGTTAGAAGATTTGTCAGAGCTATCAAGCTTTAATAGCAACTGAAAAAATGATGCTGCAATCAGCTGGCTAAGTCAGATATAATTATATTATCAGATTGAACATGAACTTACAGACAGACAGTCAATGAAATTTCAACAAGTCTTAAGATCTGTTGTATTTCTATATGAAAAAGTAAAGTCATTGTAAATAACTGATGAAAAGATGAATCTCACAGATCTGAAATAATATTCATTCTTATAAATATAAAATGAGTTTTTCAAATAAATCTTACACAACTTTGAGAAAGTGAATATATAAGCTAAGTATTATGAATACTTCACTGACTGTAGATAAGTGAGTGATCTTATATTATACTTCACACACTTCAGCTTATACTATCTTGTATTGAATGAAGAGCTTTTAACATCTTTCTATTTACAAATCTTCATTTATAGTTTTATATCTGAGTTAAGAGTGAAATGAAAATACTTAACCTCACAGTCAGACACAGTGAAGAAAACATATAATATTCTCATTATACAGGAATAAGTAAGTCAACTGTGCTAAAAAATACTGTAATTGAGTATGTTTTAACAGAGAACAGATAATTAAACTTTTATAATATAAGTTATATATTTGAATATAATGAATCTAAATTTGAATATCATCACTAAAGCATTAAATTCTCTGAAAAAGAGATTCTCTGAGTGAAAATCTTGATATTATAAGCATTGAGCTTGCTTCAACTGCAGATGTTAAAATCATGATATAAAAGATTATATATAGTATGCACAGTCAAGAGAAGCAAGAAAGTTAAAAAACTAATAGAATCAGTAAGCTCAGAGACACTCACTGATATTCTATAAAAAGTCTTCAAAGTGAAAGAGATGCCTGTGTTAGATAACTCTCTGAATTCTGTCAATATTAAGAGAAAGCAGACTTCTGAATGAGATGTGAGTGAGAATAATGAAGCAGATACTCATCTCAATATCTTAAGATCTGAAATGTTAATGTATAAGAAGCACTTAAGTAAGAATTGAGAGATGACTGTGAAAGTATTAACAGATACAGAAGCTTCTATATAATATATTAGTGATTATATAATCTGAAGACTGAAAGAGGTTCACTGAGTGAAGAATTCTCAATATATAAGATTATCTAATAATTAATATTTAATATTATCTGTAAGAGTAAGAGTTTTCTTACACTTCAGAGAATAATCTTACTATATTTAAGTGTGAGAGCTGCACAATGTGAAATATGATCTTATTCTTAAACTCAATTGATTTCAAAGATTCAATTCACAGATTCAATAATGTACATGTTATATACAGTTGACTGATAGAAAGAAAACAGTTCATATAATTCTATCAACTGATATGAGAAGAACATTTCATATCTCTAGTATAGAAGAGTTAAATCTGCTTACACATCAATAAGCAAAGAGAATAATTCATAAGATCTCATTTAAAAGCATTTTATATGTCATATGAGACTCAGAAGCAGAGACAATCAAGATAAAGAATATATAGAAGAATAAGTGTATGAAGAAGCTTCTGAAGAAGTATGAGAAGGTCTTTTAAACAGATCTTTCACTGAAATTGCTGCTGAAATGAGGATTCATGCATGAGATTAATACAGGGGACGCGAAACCAGTCAATCAGAATGTGTATTCTCTGTCACAAACATATCTTGAAGAACAGAAGTGTCAGATTACAGACCTTCTAGAATGTGATCTCATATAATTCTTATCAAGTATGTGAGGCTTCCCAGTTCTATTTATAAAAAAGACAGATGAGAAGTGATAGATATGTATTAATTATCAAGCATTTAATAAGCATATGATTAAGAATGAATATTCACTGTCACAGATTCAACAATAGTTGAATATGATTGAAAATATCTGATATCTATCAAAGATCAATCTTCTCTCAGAATACTGACAGATTTATATAGATAAACTATCAGTACTGTAAACTGTGTTTAATATATAATAAGAGAAGTTCAAATTTCTGATAATACTATTCAATCTGACAAATACACCTGTCATCTTTTAAGTAATGATGAATATAATTCTTTATAAATAGAATGAAATCTCATATCTTATATATCTTGATAATATTCTAGTCATTTTAAACTTATATAATGAATATCTGAAGTATCTTAATAAAGTGCTTATAACTCTGGCAGAGTATAAGCTCTATATTAAACTAATAAAGTGTGTGTTTGAAATGAAAGAGTTGAAGTTTGTAGAATATGTAGTAAGTGATGACTGTATACATCTTATTCTGAAGAAATTGAATATTATAGTAAATTGATTATAGCTGAGAAATGTACATTATGTATAATAGTTTCTTGAGTTAGTCTTATATTATCACAGATTTATCAAGGATTTGGCATGAATATCTATATCACTCTCAGATCTCTTAAGAGAAATAGATATAAATCTGTGAAAGAAGAAGTTTCATTCAATTATCTGAAATACTGTATATAAGAATGCTTTTCTCACACTGAGAAAATGTATAACAATATTCTCAGTGCTTATTCAATCAGATTGTGATAAATCTTTCTACATCAAGATAGATGCATCTGAATGAGCTATCAGAGACACTCTTTTATAGATAAGTAAGAACAGCAAGCTGCATCTGATAGCATATAATGATAGAAAACTATCAGATATCAAGCTCAATTACTCAGTGTATAAAAAGAAATTACTAGTGATTAAGTACATGCTGATATTATGAGATAGATATATTAATAACAGATATATGATAATGATGATCATGAATCACAAAAGCCTTATCTATGTACAATTGATAATAAAATCTTTTAAATACTTAGTATATTGAATCTTGGAGTTTCAAGCATATAATCTTAACATTAAATACTGAAAGAAGTCAGACACTGTGATATCTGATGCAATCAGTTGCAGACTTGATTTCATGAGTGAGAGTTCTGCAAACTAGATATAAGACAAGTTGGTCTTAAATGCACTGAGAAAATACAAGAAATCAGAATAGGTAGATACAATGATCTCTCACTTGAAGAATGATAAGATATCAGATAATAAGTATTTTATAAAAGTAGTAGAAGAGATGCTTCTGAACTTTAAACTGAGAAAATTGAAAAATGATGTTATGCTTTATTATGATCTAGAATATGTGAAAGCTCTCTATTTAGAATATTCATTTAGACATAACTTAGTGACTTATATGCACAAGGAATTCAGTCACTTAAAAAGCTCTGAACTTTTAAGTGTACTTAAATCAAGAGTATACTGATCAAGCATGACTGAGAACATTCAGATATACACTTACAAGTGTCTGAATTATCAGATTGTGAAAGAATCTAAGAAAGAATTAAAATATAAGAAAGTACAATATCAGATAAAGTGTATGATATCACTGTTCAAATAATGAGAAATGAATCTCATAGACATATTATTATAAATGTCAAATGAAAATTGTTGAATAATCACTGCTATTGACTACACTACTAGCTGATCAGTCATGAAAGCAGTTTCAGAGATGACAGAGAAGATAGTGACAAAGTTTCTACATGATAAGATTTATATCAACTATGAAATACTGTATAAGATTTTAACTGATATCAGTGTGAATCTTATAGAAGAAGTGATGAGACATTTCATGAGTCAGTTACAGATAAGATATTGTAGAACAACATTATATTATTCACAGATAAATGAGAAGATGAAATACTTGAATGAAATTCTAAATAATATGCTGATGAAATATCTAGTAAGTAAGTCTATAAGATTATGAAATGAATATCTTGATCAGATGCTATTAGTTATGTAAATTCAGCAGTATGCAGTCTTCAAGTGTTCATTATTCTATCTATTATATGAATTGCATCTGCGCATCCTGAAGAATGCTTCAGAAAAGATGAAGAAGAAAACAGTGATTACAGATATAGTAGAAACAACAGTTGTAAATGCAGCAGTAGACTGGTCACCGGGACCATGAATTTCATGTTTGGTCTCATTTGATCTGGTCTCATACATTTCTTGGCGTGAATCCCGCTGGGACTGGGTATCAAAAAAACATGTAAAGTGACTATATATCAGATCTTAAAATGAAACCATGACTTGAAAAAAATAAGAAAGTGATCTCATTTGATCTCATTTAGTCTCATTCTTGACATAAAGTTACTATTTTTAGACATTTTAAGGTTTTTTTTAGACTATTTTTAATTTTTTAAAAAGTAATGCTTTTTGATAACACTCAAATGAGATTTAAAGTCATTTAAAGCAATAAAAATAATTTAAATTGAGAAGTGGAAATCATGGTCTCATTTGGAAAATGTGACAAGAGTAGACAGTAAGTCTCACTGGGACAGTATGAGACTACTATCTAATGTTAAAACCATGTAATGGGATCAGTCGAATTGGTAATGAAACTATCAAAAAATCTGGTCCTGGTCCCAGACACGGTCACACGGTCAGTCTATGCAGCAGTCATGCATATGAAATCAAGATTGAAAGAGATCAGTCATGCATGTATAAAAGCTAATGAGTTACTTCTGAACTGAGTAATCTAATTCAATAGAATACAAGACTCACTAGTTAAGAAATCAAGTCTCGAGATAAGAATATAAGTTCTTATATATAATAAGAGTTCTGAGAAGTTTCAACCTAGATGGTTTGAGTTATATAAAATACTCAAATCACATTCTCTGAGAACATACACATTGAAAGAATCAGAGAAATGAGTCTTATATAACTTAATAAATGATTCATATCTTATGAAAGTAAAGATATAAGATCTGAGTAGATTATGATTATCTACAGCACTATTATCAGTATTGAAAAAGAAGAGACTTATAATTGAAAAGTCTTATGAAGTAAGAGAAATCATAGACACTTATAAATCAGATAATCTCACTTATTTCAATCTTTTCATAATTATAAGATAAGAATAAGAAGAAATAAAGAAATTAGATGAATGTCATACTTTAATAAGTGATGAGACTGTAGTTAGTTGTATAATAACACACTGCAGATAGTAGATGCAATGCAGTAAAAAGCAGTCTCAGAGTAGCAGACTTATATATAAATCAGATTACAGAAGAAAAAGAAATTCAGAGTTGAATTCAACTGTTTATATCAGTTTAATTACAGAGATAACAGAGAATGAATCATCTGAAACCTCTACAGATATATAAGATTAAGTTATCTCAATCTCTGAGAATGCTCAGAGATCAGATGAGATTAGTTTTAATAAGTTATTTACTGTAGTGATCTGAGCGGATGAAGAGAGATAGTATAATGTGTAAGACAGAATTATAAAAGATAAAAGCTGCTGAATCTAGTCATTAAATACTGTATTATATAGAGATTATGTAAGAGTAGTAACTAGCAGACAAAGAAAAAGTGTAAGAAAAGAAAAGAAATAATGAATTAATTATCAACTGTAAGAGGTAGCTGTAAAAGATAAATGTTATCATACATATCTCATCTATTTTCATATATCACATGTTTAATCTATTTCCAACATCACATCATCTGAAAAATGTCAAAAATAAAGGAAATCTTAAAACTTGAGGTTTGTAAGAAATTGAAGGGCTGCAAGCTGCTCTTGCAATAATATCATATATATCTTCAATTTCTCTATCACTCTGTGTATGATATTAATGTTATTTATCACAAGATTGACTGAAATACTAATATAGAAATGCATACACATTAGACTGACTGTGTGACTGTGTCTGAGACCAGGATCAGATTTTTTGATAGTCTCATTATCAATTCAACTGATCTCATTACACAGTTTTAATATTAGATAGTAGTCTCATACTGTCTCAGTGAAACTTACTGTCTACTCTTATCACATTTTTCAAATAGAATCATGATTTTCACTTCTTAATTTAAATTATTTTTATTGCTTTAAATGACTTTAAATCTCATTTGAGTGTTATCAAAAAGTGTTACTTTTTAAAAAATTAAAAATAGTCTAAAAAAAACCTTAAAATGTCTAAAAATAGTCACTTTATGTCAAGAATGAGACTAAATGAAACCAAATGAGATCACTTTCTCATTTTTTTCAAGTCATGGTTTCATTTTAAGATCTGATATATAGTCACTTTACATGTTTTTTTAATAGCCAGTCCCAGCGGGATTCACGCCAAGAAATGTATGGGATCAGATCAAATGAAATCAAACATGAAATTCATGGTCCCGGCGGCCAGTCTAATACACATGCATGTAGAAAAATTGAAGAAGAGTACAGAATCTGCAGAACTAGAAACCAAGATAGAAGAAGTAAGAATGAAAGAAACAGAAGAAGAAGAGAACACAGAATTAGACAAATAACAGTAGAAGTCATCTGAGACTGAATAATTATAATCTGATATATATACAATCTTCTCTGCAGAGAAGGAAGAGAAAGTAATGAAAGAAGCTTAGAAATAAGAGAGAATAGTCTCAGCAGTATGATTATCTTTAATTAGAATGATCTCTGACACTGAAGCAACTAAGAATCATTATTAGTATATGAAAATCATAAAATCAGAGATAAGAACAGTTACTGAACAAACATCTACTGATATTAGAGTTGTATATATAATTACAACACACATGAGACTTCTCAGAAAGAAAGAGAGAGATATAAGAGAATACAGAAAGCAGAATACAGCATATGAATGACTCATTTTCATGACAATATCTTAGACAAGACATATAAGTCTCACATTCACAGGTGTAAAAGAGTATGACATCTGCATTCTTATTTCTGAAAACACAGATATCTTTTCCCTGCATTACAAAGTCAAATAATAGATACTAGAGAATAGACTGATACAGATCTATCATTCTGAAGAAATTTGTTAGAGTAGATATCTCTGTGATATTGAACTTTATAATTATAAAAAGTTTCTTAGTATCTGTGAATATTATGACTTGTGGCGGGCTGCGCCCGATCAATCATATAGACTATTCCGTTACACTCCACAGATTCCACGTACGCTCCGATCCTCGGCCATTCTCGATCGCCGATCCTCGGCCGCCACCCCAATCAATCATATAGACTATTCCGTTACACTCCACAGATTCCACATATGCTCTGACCCTCGGCCATTCTCAATCGCCGATCCTCAGCTGCTATGAATGTGTGTATATTCTTCCGCCCCGAAGCTCCACCGCGTATGTCACCACATACACATATAAATATCCATCTCAATTGCTGATTCTCACACTTTCTCTTTCTTTCCTTCTTTAATGTTTTTATCTTTGTTATATAAGATCTATTAATATAATATTAATCTAATCAGTGTAGGCCTCTTACACTATAAAAACATTCATTATCTTCTTATTAGAAAATGATTATTCACACATTATCTTCTCATTAGAAATGATTATTCATTGAGAGATATCTGAACATGTAACAACATGTAAGAAAGAGAAACATAGTCAAGTGAACACTGAGTTCTCAGATAGAAGCTTACTTATCAGTCATTCTGACTCTATAACAAGATTGTATAAAGAGAGTAAGATCTTATAAAGAGAATATCAGTAAAAGATCTAAGAGTTCTGACACTCAGATATATAAGAATACAATTATATATTTAATAATTGATATAATTATATCTAACAAGAATATGAAACTCTTGAATATAAGTATAGATGTGATGCTACAGTGACTCTGAGCAATGTTGAAATTATAACAGTAATAGATAGCAGACATGCATGCAACTTAATAATGCTAATATAAAGAGATTTAACAATTATCATAATAAGAAACTCATACAATTTCAACATCTATAGAATCAAATATAAAAATACTGAAAGAATGCTTAGATGCTTCTGTATATGTTAATACTTTTAATCTCACTCTCTACTCATCATGAAGAATGAAAATACTTATGAAACTGAGTGTAGATGAAGATTTCATCAGTTTATTAATCAATCAAGATTGATATATTAATAAATAATTGAAGAATCACATGAAACAGAAGTTTTATTCATAAATAAAAGTATATGAATCAGCATTGTAAATATCTGATAATATTATAAGATATCTTGATATTCTGTTCTGAGACACTGTTATATAACAGAAAGTATTAGATTAATTACAGAGCATCTGACAGAGAAATATTTCTCTTACAATATTTATCTCTGACTTTGACATCAAGATCTTAGAAGTAGATAATCAATCTTAAGAGAATTGAATAAAGATTAGCATGCTTAAGAAGACATTAACTTTCAAACTCTTACAGACTCTTATAAGTATAAATGAAGACCTAACTTATGAAGGTTTCTGCACACAGCTTCAGACATTGAATAATCATCTTATCAAGCTCAAGAGTATATAGAACAGTGATAGAAGATATTACATTTATACATCTACACTGATAAATAACTCAGTCACTTATACATCTGCACTGATAAATAACTCAGTCACTTATATACCTGCACTGAAGAATAACTATGATGTAGATATTATAAATTAAGTAGACTTGAATATCTATATATAAGCAAGAATCTCTGCTGTTTGAACAGACTTCTGAGTTTCTGAGATCACTTCTGAAGAAGTCACTGATTAATATTAATGTGAAGTATATATCAATTGTAACTAATTGAGATATATCACTTTCAACTGCTGATCAATCTATGTATCTTCACACTTAAGAGAAAGATCAGCATCTTCTTAATCAAGAGAAAGATCAGTGTCTTCTTATTTGAGAGAAAGATTAGTTTCTTCTTATTTAAAGAATAAATCAGTATCTGTTCATATCAATCACATTGCAGTGAAGAAAGATTTAAAAGATAACTATAAGAATATTCTGATAAAACAGAAGCTTGAAGAGGTCAGATAACAATGATTTAAAGAGAAGATGACAATGAATACAATTCTTGTATCTACTGTGATTGATAACATGTATAAAATAAAAGCTATGATAGACAGTGATCTATATTACTATACAATAATAAAATCTTCAGTTATAAGATATTATAATCTTCAGTATATTTCTCTATTAAAACTCTGACTCATTGCAGAATTTAATAGTTTAAAAGACATTTATATCTGTTATATAATAAAGCTGATCAAAGATGTGAGAGAACATCAATATGAAGATGTCTATATATATAAAATTGATAATCTTGATTATAATCTTATATTAGAACTTGTCTGGCTATCTGAACAAGACATCTTATTAAATACTTGAAACAGAAGCTTGATATTCTCTAATAATAATAGAGATCAAGAAGATTAAATCAATATCTGACAAGATCTCACAGAGCAGTATAAGATAGAAGATCTTATATAATTGAATATCAAGAATATATGAATTATATGTTCATCTTATACACTAGACTATCATCACATCAGATATAAAGTGATAGAAGTTCTAGATAGTCACAACTACTGTCTTGACACATTATTAGAAATTCATGATGTATTTCATACAAGCTTGCTCTGCTGCACTGTCACTGATCTGTTTTCTTCTCAGCTGATTTCTGACTGACAGTTATCAGGCATTATAGAAGAAGATAATGAGCTTGAGTGAGAGATTGAGAATATTCTTAATAAGAGATTATGCAGCTGCAGCTGACAATATCTTATAAAATGAGTCAGCTATAATCAACTAATCTGAACTCTGAGTTCTGTGTTATCTGAAACAGCAGTTCTTGACTGATGAGAACTGCTTCTGAAAAGAAGGAACTAATGTGATGAGCTGCATCTGATCAATTATATAGACTATTTCATTACACTTCACAGATTTCATGTATACTCTGATTCTCAGTCATTCTCAATGATTAATCCTCAGCCGCCACTCTGATCAATCATATAGACTATTCTGTTACACTTCACAGATTTCACATATGCTTCAATCCTCGGCCATTCTCAATCACTGATTCTTGGCTGCTATGAATGTGTGTATATTCTTCCGCCCTGAAGCTCCACCGCGTATGTCATCACATACACATATAAATATTCATCTCAATTGCTGATTCTCACACTTTCTCTTTCTTTCCTTCTTTAATGTTTTTATCTTTGTTATATAAGATCTATTAATATAATATTAATCTAATCAGTGTAGGTCTCTTACACTATAAAAACATTTATTATCTTCTTATTAGAAAATGATTATTCACACATTATCTTCTCATTAGAAATGATTATTCATTGAGAGATATCTGAATATATAACAATATGTAAGAAAGAGAAACACAGTTAAGTGAACACTGAGTTCTCAGATAGAAGCTTATTTATCAGTCATTCTAACTCTGTAATAAGATCTTATAAAGAGAGTAAGATTTTATAAAGAGAATATCAGTAAAAGATCTGAGAGTTCTGACACTCAGATATATGAGAATACAATTACATATTTAACAATTGATATAATCATGTCTAACAAGAATATGAAACTCTTAAATATAAGTATAGATGTGATGCTACAGTGACTCTGAGCAATGTTGAAATTATAACAGTAATAGATAGCAGACATGTATACAACTTAATAATGCTAATATAAAGAGATTTAACAATTATCACAATAAGAAACTCATGCAATTTCAACATTTACAGAATTAAATATAAAAGTACTGAAAGAATGCTTAGATACTTCTATATATTTTAATACTTTTAATCTCACTCTCTACTCATCATGAAGAATGAAAATGCTCATAAAACTGAGTATAGATGAAGATTTCATCAGTTCATTAATTAATCAAGATTAATATATTAATAAATGATTGAAGAATCACATGAAACAGAAGTTTTATTCATAAATAAAAGTATATAAATCAGCATTGTAAATATCTGATAATATTATAAGATATCTTGATATTCTGTTCTGAGACACTGTCATATAACAGAAAGTATTAGATTGATTATAGAGTATCTGACAGAGGAACATTTCTCTTACAATATTCATCTCTGACTTTGATATCAAGATCTTAGAAGCAGATAATCAATCTTGAGAGAATTGAATAAAGATTAGCATGCTTAAGAAGACATTAACTTTCAAACTCTTACAGACTCTTATAAATATAAATAAAGACCTAACTTATGAAGGTTTCTGCACACAGCTTCAGACATTGAATGATTATCTTATCAAGCTCAAGAGTATACAGAACAGTGATAGAAGATATTATATTTACACATCTGCACTAATAAATAACTCAGTCACTTATACATCTGTACTAATAAATAACTTAGATGCAGATATTATAAATTAAGTAGACTTGAATATCTATATATAAGCAAGAATCTCTGCTATCTGAACAGACTTCTGAGTTTCTGAGATCACTTCTGAAGAAGTCACTGATTAATATCAATGTGAAGTATATATTAATTATAACTGATTGAGACATATCACTTTCAACTGCTGATCAATCTATGTGTTTTCACACTTAAGAGAAAGATCAGCATCTTCTCAATTAAGAGAAAGATCAGTGTCTTCTTATTTAAGAGAAACATCAGTTTCTTCTTGTTTAAAGAATGAATCAGTATCTGTTCATATTAATCACATTGCAGTGAAGAAAGATTCAGAAGATAACTATAAGAATATTCTGATAAAACAGAAGCTTGAAGAGATCAGATAATAATAATTTGAAGAGAAGATGATAATAAATACAATTCTTGTATCTACTGTGATTGATAACATGTATAAAATGAAAGCTATGATAGACAGTGATCTATATTACTATACAATAATAAAATCTTCAGTTATAAGATATTATAATCTTCAGTATATTTCTCTATTAAAACTCTGACTCATTACAGAATTTAATAGTTTAAAAGACATTTATATCTGTTATATAATAAAGCTGATCAAAGATGTGAGAGAACATCAATATGAAGATGTCTATATATATAAAATTGATAATCTTGATTATAATCTTATATTAGAACTTGTCTGGCTATCTGAACAAGACATCTTATTAAATACTTGAAACAGAAGCTTGATATTCTCTAATAATAATAGAGATTAAGAAGATTAAATCAATATCTGACAAGATTCTACAGAGCAGTATAAGATAGAAGATCTTGTATGATTGAATATCAAGAATATATGAATTATATGTTCATCTTATACACTAGACTATCATCATATCAGATATAAAGTGATAGAAGTTCTAGATAATTATAACTACTGTCTTGACACATTATTAGAGATTCATGATATATTTTATACAAGCTTACTCTGCTGCACTATCACTGATCTGTTCTCTTCTCAGCTGATTTCTGACTGACAGTCACCAGGCATCATAGAAGAAGATAATGAGCTTGAGTGAGAGATTGAGAATATTCTTGATAACAGATTCCACAGCTGCAGCTGACAATATCTTGTGAAATGAGTCAGCTATGATCAACTGATCTGGACTCTGAGTTCTGTGTTATCTGAAACAGCAGTTCTTGACTGATGAGAACTGCTTCTGGAAAGAAAGGACTAATGTGGCAGGCTGCGCTTGATCAATCATATAGACTATTTCATTACACTTCACAGATTCCATGTATGCTCTGATCCTCAGTCATTCTTGATCACCGATCCTCAGCCGCCACTCTGATCAATCATATAGACTATTTCATTACACTCCACAGATTTCATGTACACTTCAATCCTCAGCCATTCTTGATCACCGATCCTCGGCCGCTACAAACGTGTGTATATTCTTCCGCCCCGAAGCTCCACCGCGTATGCCACCACATACGCGTATAAATATCCATCTCAATCACTGATTCTCACACTTTCTCTTTCTTTCCTTCTTTAACATTTTTATCTTTGTTATATAAGACCTATCAATATAATACCGATCTAATCGGCGTAGGCCCCTTATATGACTTTATATATAATAAAACTCATAACAATTTCTCCTAAGAATAGAAAAATCAGTATTAAAAAGAAAAGATGAAAAAGAAAAAGACTTATAATCTTGATACTGTTAAGAAGAGAAGTGATTCTCTGATATAAATGAATAATTATCTTATTATAAATATTTAAAATAAATGTAATAATCAGTGTCTGTGATCAAGTTTCAGATAGTTGTGTTATACACTATCTTTATATAATAAATCATTCTAAAGATCAGTAAGAAGAGCAGAAGTGTATACACTGAGAAATATGATTCATCAAGTCTACACAATATCTTCTTGAAATAGAGAGAGCTAGTAATGAAGACAGTGATAAGAGCAGAAGTAGCAGAAGTAGAAGTCGCGCGAACAGAAGTAGTAAAAGCAGGAGAATCAGACACAGAAACAGAAGTAAGAGATTGAGAGAAAGTGACAGAGACAGAAACAGAGAAGGCAGAGAGAAACATAAGAGTCTGAGTTATATATAACACAGATAATTTCTTCATTATCACATTCTCTAAGTTTTTAATCAATGATTCAACATTGAGATGTTTACTATTATCAGCAGATGCAGATCTGTTAATATATGAAGACTTTATATGAATAAAAACAAACATCAGCATCTGCATTTATATAAAATTATGTCAGAAAACATGATCAGAAGTTCACTGAGAAGAAAAATGATTGAGAATATATAAGAAGATAAAGATAATGTATCATTCATGATAATATATTCTGATAATTGTTAGAAGATAAACAAGTTCTGATCACATTTCACAATATATTACACTTACTGCTAATGAACTACTCAGTATAAGTACTATAATAACACTTGTTATAAGAATGAGAAGGTATTACTAGAAATGCATATAATGTAATAGATAAACAGATAGAAAGAGTTGAATAGAAGAAGAAGTAGAGATCTTAAATAAGATGATAACATTCAATGATAATGATGATGAAGAAGATGATTGAAGAATGAAAAAAGTTAGTGAATAAGTGATAGAATATAGTGAAAGTTTCTTTATGAGAGTGTATATAAGATACTAGCTAAATCAGAAATATATCATATAATTATAAACACTAGTGACATGCTAATCTGCATGAAGCTAGAATGTACATCATGATCACATGAATGTGACTGAATCTGATGAGAAAGAATGTGGTTTGAAAGAACATATAACTGCTGAATGATAACACAGCCGCTTCTGAACTTGCTTATAAATGTAAAGAGGCCATAGCGGCCATCAATTAATTTAGTGTACAGTATATAAGAAGCCGGCGTACGCCTGTAATCGTACGCTGGCTCAAGCAATCTTTGAATCACACTACAGAGCTCATTCTATCAGATACATGAATTACTGAGATTCATAGTATCAGATCAGAGTTGTTAATTCATAAGTACTCTCTAAACAAGAATCTGTCAAGTTCTCAAGATTATACACTGTCTGTCAACTGTCTATTACTCTGAGACTGATAATACATCAGAACAGATAATTCAGACTGTAAAGAATTATCTCTATAAGATCTGCAATCACTTATAAGATAATTGATATGATCTGCTTCTACATACAGAGATCACTATCAATAAATGAAATGCTGTTTCAACAGATGTAAGTCTGTTCTTTCTTATACACAGTTATCACATGAAAGTGTTGAATCTTCTAGAGATTACACAGTTCATACTGAACTCTCACAGTTCAATTCAGATTACTGATAATATAATAATAAAGCTCTGAGTTGCTCACAACTGAGCAGAGGCCTTTATAACAACTGTGAAACAAGATTAAAAGAATCAAATCAATGTTCATCAAGACCTCACTGAACAATATAAGATAGAAGACTTAATATGATTGAATCTTAAGAATATACAGATCACATATTCATCTTGTACATTAAATTACTATCATATCAAATATAAAGTGATAGAAGTTCTAGATAGTTACAACTACTGTCTTGACACATTGTCAGAGATTCATGATATCTTTTATACAAGCTTACTCTGCTGCACTGTTATCAATCTGTTCTCTTCTCAACTAACTTTCAACTGACAGCTGCCAGGCATCATAGAAGAAGATAATGAGCTTGAGTGAGAGATTGAGAATATTCTTGATAAGAGATTTCACAGCTGCAGCTGATAATATCTTGTGAAATGAGTCAGCTATGATCAACTGATCTGAACTCTGAGTTCTGTATTATCTGAAACAGCAGTTCTTGACTGATGAGAACTGCTTCTGAAAGAGAAGAACTAATGTAGTGAACTGTACTCAATTAATTATATAGATTATTCTGTTACACTTCACAGATTTCAACTGCTTCATTCTTGAACATGTATGCTCTGATTCTTGATCATTCTCAATCACTGATTCTCAGTCATTACAAATACATACACTCTGATTCTCAGTCATTCTCCATCACTGATTCTCAGTCATCACAAACATGTATAGATTCTTCCACCCCGAAGCTCCATCACATACACTATCATATACATGTATAAATATTCACTTTGATCACTGATTCTTGCACTTTCTCTTTCTTTTCCTTCTCTAACATTTTTCTCTTTGTTATATAAGACCTATCAATATCATACTGATCTATTCGGCGTAGGTCTCTTACAAGTGTATTCAGTTCTTCAATTACACTTTCTCAAGATATTTGTATAGAATATTTAATTTCTTTACAGACAAGTTGTAAAGAAGTCTGTACAGTACTGTTATACTATCTTTAAGACAAATCTTATATCATATCTTGATATTAGAAAACTTCACTGTTTTTCTTTCTAAAAAGACATTCTTATAATCTGTAAAGAGATATCATGTATATTCATTTTCAATGACAGATACTGCTGCTAATCTTATAGTAAGAGTAATGACTTCTTCATCTATTCTCAAGTCTCAGTGATCTGCTATACAGTATATTAACTGTATCTTTTTCTCAAGATTCTTCTGATAAAACTCTTCAGATTTCTCTATCACTGTTTTTTTATCAGTGAGATGATATCATCACATCTGAGTGACTCAGTTAATGAGAGAATTGTTTTCTCTCAATTATAGAAGATCTAGAATGACATTCTTATATATAATATTAACAGTGTGAAGAAGCAGACTACTCTTCTTGAACATTTCTTCTAAGTCTGTGATCATACACTTCACTTGAATTATGTTAAAACAGTAATATTTCATTTCATCAGTAAATTTTACATGATCTGACAGGTCTATCTTCTTTTAACTCTTCATTAAAGAAGAGAAATAGAATATGAAGTTAGTATTTATCTCAGAGTTAAGTAGACATCTCACTGATATCTCTCTATTCAGAGTATACATTATGATTGTAATATAAACTCAGAGATATGAGAATTATCAATTCTTCATTTCTTTCTCTTCTTTATCTTTCACAGATATATTTGTCAGAAGAGAAGTTAACTTTAAAAAGATATCTTCTCAGTTTCTTCTCTTCTTCAGCTTCTTATAATTACTAGTATAGTGATTATCAGCTTCACAGTTAAAACAGAGATCTTTGTCAAATCTTTTTTAATATTTCTTTACAGTGAGTGAAGAATTGAAATACTTAAAATTCTTCTTTACTTTCTCTACACTGAAGCTGTCACAGTATTATTTAGATTCTATCATTGATTACTTAGAAGAGATCTTATTAATCTTTTTCTCAGAGTATTAATTATTTAAATAGATCTGAGAAGTCAAGTTAATAAGCTCAGTGTGATTGATTGATAAACTCTGATACTGTGATATTATTATTCATATCTTGTGAGTCAGCTTCATAAGATAAAGCTGTGTTTTTAATTGATTTAAATCATTGATTAATTTCTCTCAATACTCTTCAAATCTTTCATTGAAATTGAAAGAATTCTTATTATCTTATTAATATAATAAGGTCAATTACTGCACTGCTGTGAAGCTGTAGTTACAGTGATCTTTGATTTAATTCAGTAGAAATTTCTTGAATTCTTCTCAAGATATAACAGTATTGATACACTCAAGCTCTCTCTTCTTCATAGATCAAGTAGTTACAGAGATGCCTTCAAGAAGGTTGATAATGTATATTACTCATATCTTATGAGTATTAAACTGGCTTAGATTAAGGTGGAATTTCTGTTTAAGACTATGAATGAAGTTGTAAAATTCAGATAATATGTTTCTCTTATAATTCAGAGAATCTCTGATCTTAATCTCTCTATCTTCATGATAGATGTAGGTGTGTAGAGGCAGTGACAGTAATAGAGAAGTTAAAGAGCTTATATCAAAGTATACAGTAGGTTCAGAAATCTTGAACTTCTGCTAAGGTAGAGATATACACACTCTAGAGAATGATATGAAGTTTCTTTCAGAGAGTGAGATCAGATCTGTTTCAGTATAAATGCATGAGATTATATCAGTTCATTAATAGAGCTTGACTGATTCAAACTTATAATCAGATTGAGTGATTCAAATTGTAATATAATAGAACTGAAGTGATAACTAGTTAGTGATATCATGTAGAGATAGTTGTTTGAGAAGCTGTAGAGATGAGCTTGACTATCTTACTTGAATAGTGAGCTTATAGACTACAGAGTTATTGCAAGAATATCACAGATATAATACTTAGTATACTAAGAAGATTGTATGAGAAACACAGTAACTCTTATATATATTTCAGTAGAAGAAAAATGAATCACTGACTTCTTTGATGAGAAGTCAGCATCTAGCTATTCTATATAGATAATGAGCAGATTCTCTTCTCTCATTATTATTATTATTATTCTTCAATCATAGATGTATGCAGTCAGAGACTATGACATCTATCTGAGAACTTTTAGTTCTCAGGGTTTTTCCTATATCTATAAAGTGAACTATTATACATTCATCAATTTCAGATATACAAAATCAGAAAATTTCAGCTCAGAATATAAAAACTGTTTACAAATTGCAGTATTTTAACATCTTCTGATACTTTGAAATCATTTGACAATATCATGACAAAAGAAAAGAGAACACAGTCTTAAAGATAGACATATTAAATAGATAGATAGAAAAGAATAGAAAGAAAAAGTAAAGTAAAGAGAGACTGTAACAAAACAAATTATTAAAAGATAGTATATAACTGTTTTAACAGACTATATCTGATCAATTTCCTTCTCTTCATATTCAGATATTTCTGAATTTAGCCATTTTCTTGTAGCTGCTTGAGTTTCTGATAGAAAGTCTATTAAGTATTTAATTCCTGTCTCAGTTGAGAATAAGAATCTCATATTTAATTGATTTAGATCATACTTCTCTTTCAAACTGACTTTGAGACTATTGTATAATGCACAGTGCATTACAATATACTCAGAATTCTCATTTGTATTACAGAATAAGTATTCTATTAAATCAAACCTATCATTAAATCTTTTGTCATGATATTATCAAATGATTTCAAAGTATCAGAAGGTGTTAAAATACTGTAATTTATAAACAGTTTTTATATTCTAAGCTGAAATTTTCTGATTTTACATATCAGAAATTGGTAAATGTATAATAGTTGACTTTATAGATATAGGAAAAACTCTGAGAACTAAAAGTTCTCAGATAGATATCATAGTCTCTAACTGCATACATCTATAATTGAAGAATAATAATAATAATAATCAACAATCTGAATGCTGATGATCATCTCATTCTCACCACAGTTAATAGTCTCGCTTATACAATTCATGCTGATAATAAGTCCGTCATAGAGCTATTCTCTTCCGAAGCAATTCCTGTAAGAATAAGTGCTCGCAGGCGATTATTCAGGTGTTTGCAGCTTGGCGTGATATGTACTGTTAACTACTAGAAATATTCACAGTAGAAAGATAAAATGTAGAGATCAAATGTATAATAGCATTCAAGCTGAGTTATGAATAGTATTTGTGAACTCCAGTCTATATAGTTGTGTGTAGCCAAGGGCCACTAGCTCTATTAATTATATGAGAGATAGAAATAGAAATAAAGAATCTGCAAGAAGTAAGATTTCTTACATACTCTTTCCTCTCTAAGGCTTTGTCTGTGAAGCCTTTCACTGAGTAACTTCATAAAATCAGCTCAGCACTGCAGTAATACTCACTAAAAACTCTTTATATTTATAAAAAATCTCAGTGAGGAAAAATCTCTTATTACTATAAAGAGAAAAGAGTCTATCACTCAGTTTCTTATTTCATAAGATTCTTTGTAATTTACAGATTCTACTCTGACTATTACACAGATTCATCTCATATCTTTTATACAGAAGAGTTTCAGTTAACTCTTAATTATTTTCATGAGATTCTTATATGATTATCACACAGATTCATCTCATAGATGAATCACTCTCTATGAGATTACTCTTATTAAAAAGAAATATTTATAAGTTGATCTTTCACTCATTCTTGTGAATCATTGTTCTTTGACACTGTAGAATTATGAGAAATTTTTCATTCTTTTATTAACTCTGTAGAATTATAGAATCAAGATATTCACAGTCTGCAATCATTCTTTATAGTCACATAGAAAGATTCAGATCTGTGATTTATAATCACTCTTATTTACTAGAGTGATCTGACTGTTCTGTGAAATCACTCACAGTGTAAGCAAACCTCTCTAGAGTAGTATAAATATCTCAGATCTGTCTGTGAAATCTCATCTTCTTTTCTCTTTTTCTGTAACAGCTCTCATTCTCACAAACTGTGAGTATTCTTATTCATTTATAAAGTGTTTTCATCTAGATAATAGAGAGAGAGTGTTTCTGACAATATCTGTGTATTAATTCAAGAACTTCTCAAGAATAAAAATTTTCTAATTTTAATATCTTTACAACAATGTCTGACTGCTGTCAAGCTTCTTATGAGTATCTCTATAACTTCTCTGATCACTTTTTACTGACTGATGAAGCAGAAGTATTATCACTCATGACTGTACCTTCATCTCTCTCAGCCCTGCCACTGTATCTGATCTTCAGATCAGCGGCTCATCTCATTCCTTTCTCAGATCAGTTCCTGACTTCAAGTAGTGCAGTCTCTCTCTTTACTGTAACTCTTCTTATAAGTAATTTCTTACAGATTCTAGCTGATAGTTCTTGTGAAGCTCTCAGTGTTGTCAGTGTCTTCTGCAGCTCTGCAGGCCTACAATCACTCCCTCTCTGTCTGCACAATCTCTGACCAGGCATATGTGAATATGTCTAGATTCCCTATCAATGGTCCTCGCGCCGCGGCGCATTTTCACAATTTCATTATCAATGAGAGATGAGTTCTCAGGTATCTGTAAAATCCAGATAATTAAGGTAATATAAATGCTATGAATTTATGATGAAAGTTGATCTGAACAGATGAGCCTTCTCTTCACATCTTAATTATTTCTGAGCTGAATACTTCAGCATAACTGAGAAAGTGAATACAGCTTTGTAAGAGATATCTGATTATATATACAGACAGTTAGCTCTTAAGACTCTGTTACAACTGTATACATTCTGATGTTCAGCTTCTCTGAAGTCTGTGTATTTCTGACAGTCTTCATGTCAAATGCAACAATTATCTGTATCACAGATATAATACTCTCTGCTTATTTAAAGAGAGAAATTAGTAGTTATGAAGAGATTGAGTGTTACAGATATTAATGATATAAATGTGAGTTTTCTTTGTTTTTTCTTTATTAATCTCTAAATTATGTTTACAGTTCTGTTTATTTTCTTGTTTTTTAGCTTTAATAAGAATATGATTTCTTCTTCTCTTATATACACTGCAGACTGTTCATCTCAGTAGAAACTCATTATCTTATAAACTAGAGTTTATAAATAACAGTGTTAACATCTTTATTATAATCAGATTCTTAGTGAAGACTATATTATTCTGACTTATTAGAATTCACAGTATAAAAGTCATATCTCAGCTTCTGCAGATATCTTATCTGCTCAGATGATTCTTAAATAAACTCATTCATCTTATTAAAATACTCTTATCACTGAATCTTGAATCAGAGCTTATAATCTCACTTCTCTAAGTTAATAATTTCTTTAATCTGATATTCTCTTTCACTCTCTAGTACTTTATAAATAGAGTGATAAGTCACAGAATTCTCTTCTAAGAATTCCTTATATTCACAGAGTAAAGAGATATAAAAAACATTATATATCTGTAACTCAGATAACAGTTTCAATCTATAGAACTATAAGCTAACTTTCTTCATAATCTTATAAGACTCTATTTATAAGAGATTCAGCTTCTTACTAGATCTCTGTATAATGATGTTTTCTAAACTCAGTCAGACTCTATCATCTTTCTTGAAACTCTTTATAATATGCTTAAAGTTGTAGTATCTCTTCTGATACTCTTAGGTCTTTCTCAAGAATTTGTGAGCTTTCTTCTGAATCTTCTGAATTCTCTCAGCCTGTTCACAGACATTATCACACTCTATAGTATACTCTTGCAGGTTCATCAAGATTATTCACAGATAAGTCTCAGTGAGTATCTTAAAGAGAGTTTTATCTGTGCTGACATACTTTAAGTTATTATACATGAACTTTATAAGTGATAATCAATACACTCAGTCATTCTGATTATAATTGATAAAGTATTACAGATACTGTTTTAATATACTTATCAGATATTCTATCTGATTATCTGTCTGTTAATGAAAAGCTGTACTTAGATCTCATAAGATCTTCAGTATAGTTATCAGATTAGATCAGAACTTTTCTATGAAGATTAATTCTCTGTCTGAGATAATATTTATAAACAACTCATGCAACTGAATTATATCATAGATGAAGATATAAGTTAAATTCTTTGACTTTAAGTTCTTATAGATGAATATAAAGTGTGTTATCTTGATAAAGTGAGTTACTATTATCAGTACACTGTTAAAGCAGGTATTATATATGTTCTTGCTTTCAGAGAGACTTACAAGAACATTCATTTCTAACTATTCTCAAGATTTTTATAAAATAAGTAGAGAAGTAAGTTCTTTATATAATCTGAATCACACTACTTATGAATTCTGATAAATAGTATAAGAATTCACTATCTTCTTTATAAGTTCTTATATCTTTGATCAGAAGTATTTTCTTATAAGTAACTCATAAGTTCTAGTATCTATAAAATGACTTACTAGAGAAGAGTTATAATACCTTTTAATAAGTTCTATATATAGAAACTCATTTATAGATATATAAATTCAGGTCTCTCTTTATAAGAGATTATTTAAGTCTCTTTAATTCTTTATTTCTGCAGAGTTAATCTCTGCTATAAGCAGTTTCTGAATATACTGAGTATATTCATTCTTCAGTTACAGTTCAGATAATCTGAATAGAAGATTTTATAAAGACTTATACTCTGTTTTTTCTTACATCAGATCTTTCACAATACTTCTCAAAGTCTGCAAACTCTTCAGATTATAGATACTCTCTTCAAGAATTCTTGTAAAGATTCTCAGAGTGTTGACTCTCAGTGTTATAGAGAGTAGTTATACAGGCTTCTTCTCTCTCTCTTTCTTCTTCTCTTACAGAGAATTGAAAGACTCTTCAGTTAATCTCTTTGTAATACTCAGTCTAAGCATCTTATAAAGCTTTTCTATCTTCTCTAGTTTCTCTATATCTGTCATTCTGATCTTCTTAATATAGTCTAATCTGTGAGAGAATCTGTCTGCTGAGTTCTTAGTTTTCTTGATATATTCTATCTTGAATCAGAACTTACTCAGTCTCTGAGCTCAGTAAACCTGTCACTATGAGAGTTTCTTAATTGAAGTAAACTGTTATAAGCTATTATAATCAGTTCTAATAGTAATCACTGTTATAAGACTCTTAAAGTAGTGATATTAGTAATGAAAGAATTTCACTATTATAAGAAGCTTCTAATTATAAATATTATAGTTGATCTCTGTAGATTGCATCTTCTGTGAGAAAAAGATCACTGAAACTCAGTTCTCATTTAACTGTAGTTATAAGACTATTTCTGAAATTATAAAGAAGAAGACATCTGTCTTTAATCTGATTAAGAGTAAGAAATTAAAGTGAAACAGTATCACTGTGTCTGTGAATATCTATTTTAATCTTATAAAGACTCTGTGAGCTTCTGAGATAAGAAAGTTCTTACAGTTCTCTTTTCTTAATAATCTTTTCATTCTCTATTTATAGAATAACTTCTTCTTATTTTCACTCTTCAGTATATCTATAAGAGTCAAGAAGATTCTTATAAATATAAAGATAAATCATCTATAGAAATTCACAAAGCTCAGAAAGATCTGAATCTTATGAATACTAGTTAACTCTGATTATAATAGAATAGTCTCAATCTGTAAAGATTTCATCTAAATATCATCTGCAGTGATTATATATTCTAGGAAATTAATCTAACACACACTGAAGTTATACTTTATGAGCTTAATATACAGTTCTGTCTCATCTAAGATCTTTAACATGCTTCACACATGCTCAGTGTGTTCTTTCTTCTTTATAAAGTACATCACTATATTGTTCAGATATATTATTATAAAGATATTTAGATATGTATAAAGTATTTTATTAATGAAAGACTGAAATACTGCAGAGACATTAGTCAGATTAAAAGATATCACTAGATATTCAAATAATCTCAGTGCAGTTCTAAAGACAGTCTTTTATTCATTCTCAGACTGTATTCACAGCTGTGTATATATATTGATTATATTCAGTTATATGAATATGACAGCTTCTGTGAGACAGTTAATCACATTCTCAATCAGAGACAGAGAGTAGCAGCTCTTTATTATCTTAAAGTTCAGATTATAATAGTTTATATATAATCTGAGATCTTCATTCTTCTTCTTCATAAATATCACAGAGACTCTCACAGAGATCTGTGAAGATTGAATAAAGTCATTCTTCAGATTTTTCTTCACATAGGTCTGTAAGACCTCTGTCTCATAATGAGAGAGCTTATAGATTGATTCTCAGAAGAGTTTCTACTCTTCTATTAAATCTATTATCAGATTCTTCTTACAGTGAGAAAGAAGCTCAGCTGTCTTAGCTGAGCTGAATATCTCTATAAGATCTCAGTATTTCTCTGATATCTGAAGCTCAGTTTTCATAACTGCAAGATTCTCAGACACTTATAAAGTCATTATATAGATGAGCTTATCTTCTCTAATCAACTCTGCAGCATTCACTGATTCTATCTTTATAAGTGAGTCTGTCAATACTGATTGAAAGTATAAATCTGACTTGTAAACAGCTATGTGTGAATTGTGTCTTTAAAGCTATATAAGTCTTAAGTATATATTATCTGTAATATCTGTGATAATCACAGTTTCTACAAATCTTCTTCAGATTTTAGAGAGATCTTATAATTCAAAGATAATTCTTATAAGTCTCTCAGCTCTCAGATCTGAGTTCTCATACCTTACTTATTATAAGAGCAGATTCTCAGTCTTTATCTTTCAGCTTATTCACTTTATAAGCTTTAGAGATATCACAGTGACCTGAGATTCTAAGTTTATCAATACTTTTTATACTTGCAGAGCAGCAGTACTGTGATATGATCTCTTTCTTTGAGTAAGCATTTTCATTGAAAGAGTAACAGATTCAGATGTCAGCTTTAAGACTCTTAAGAAGGCTGTTGCTGACTCTGTCTGTAACTTTTCAAATTTCTATTTTAATTTGTCTGAACAGTTTATACAGAGATGTTCTGATTTAGAATAGATGAAGTAGAGTCTCTTTTTCTTAATCTCTCTATTATACACTCTATTCACAGAAGCTTATAAGACTCTCTCTTTCTGCTCAGCAGTCAGATACAACTCTCTCTATATCTTATCATCTTTTTCTGATAAACCTGTTCTCTGTTATTCTGATTCTTACAGAGCTGATCAGTGATTCACTCTCTACAGATCTGTGACTCTCACAGTGATCTGTAAGCAGTGAATGAGAGTTATCAGTTTCTTCAGAGTCAAGAACTTAGAGTCTTACTTAATGAGCTTATTCTATATATCTTTATTCAGTCTCTTTATAAATATCATTATTCAGATCTTGTTTCAGAGCCCTGTTTTCACAGATCTCAATTTATATCATAATTTCATGAAGTACTGTGAGTAGTCTTCATCAGATTTCTCATCTCTTTTTCTAATATTAATGATCACAGCTCAGGTGTTCTCTGTTCAGCTTGCAGAGTCTCTCAACTTATTCTCTAGATAGATCTTAAGAACAGATTATTGAGATCTCTTATAATCATTTTCTAGATAATTCAGTCAGTTCTTGACTTCAGTGTAATAGAGATCTGTTATTATATAGATAACAGCTTCTTCATCTTCTATATTACACAGTCAGGCTTGTAAGTCAATTTCAAATACAAACTTGCAAAAGCTTTTATAAATTGTAATTCAGTAAGTGATCTTAAGTAATTACAGCTTAAGAAAGTTTCTTTTTAATTTGTGAGTATCTCTGAAGATCATGTCTAGAGACTTGGTTCAAGAGTGTTTACAGACAGTAAGCATTTCTTATAGAAAAATAGCTTAATCTTATAGAAGATGCTCAAGAATGTTCTTTACTGAGATTGATTTATTTGTGAGTTCAGAGAGTTTCTCTGTCACAGATGCAGAGAATGATGTCTTATAAGTGATTGATAAGTCCTCTGAGACTTCTTCTATGAGAGTTATTCATAGTTCAGATGACTGCTCCTGGGTGCCTGCAGTAGAGTTTGCAGAGATTGAAGTATGTGAGTTTCTAGTTCTTTCAGTCATAATAAGTGATTGCTGACTGACTGAGCTTGAAATATAAGAATAAGTGCTCACAGGTGATTATTCAGGTGTTTGCAGCTTGACATGATATGTACTGTTAACTACTAGAAGTATTCACAGTAGAAAGATAAAATATAGAGATTAAATGTATAATAGCATTCAAGCTGAGTTATGAATAGTATTCATGAACTCCAGTCTATATAGTTGTGTGTAGCCAAGGGCTGCTAGCTCTATTGGTTACATGAGAGATAGGAATAGAGGTAAAGGATCCGCGAGGAGCGGGATTTCTTACAATTCCACGCCGCTCAAAGTATATAGAGGTCTGTTTCCACATCCTTCGGGATCTCGCCCGCAAGAATGAGATATCTATTCAATACATTCCATCTGCTGAGAACGCGGCGGATGAGCTTACTAAACCACTTGAAACAATGAAATATACACGTTGAAAGGAGAATATTAAGATAAAGAAGATAGGGAATAGAGGGATTAAAAATAATGTAATCATGACTAGACTGGCTGCCGGGACCATGAATTTCACATTTGGTCTCATTTGATCTGATCTCATACATTTCTTGGCGTGAATCCCGCTGGGACTACCTATCAAAAAAACATGCAAAGTGACTATATATCAGATCTTAAAATGGAACCATGACTTGAAAAAAATGAGAAAGTAATCCCATTTGATCTCATTTAGTCTCATTCTTGGCATAAAGTTACTATTTTTAGACATTTTAAGGTTTTTTTTAGACTAGTTTTAATTTTTTAAAAAGTAACATTTTTTGATAACACTCAAATG
The DNA here is from genome assembly GCF_000003855.2 of Blastomyces gilchristii SLH14081. NCBI lineage: Eukaryota > Fungi > Ascomycota > Eurotiomycetes > Onygenales > Ajellomycetaceae > Blastomyces > Blastomyces gilchristii. Next base: position 1,107,176 of record NW_003101663.1, on the reverse strand, counting down.
AGATTTAAAGTCATTTAAAGCAATAAAAATAATTTAAATTGAGAAGTGAAAATCATGATCTTATTTGGAAAATGTGACAAGAGTAGACAGTAAGTCTCACTGAAACAGTATGAGACTACTATCTAATGTTAAAACCATGTAATGAGATCAGTCGAATTGGTAATGAGACTATTAAAAAATCTGGTCCTGGTCCCAGACACGGTCACACAGTCAGTCTAATCATGACTGATTTTTCACTACTACATATTTTCCAGTCATTTTTTGTACCTGTACTTGATTTAAAGGCGAATTTTATATGTAGTATCATGTATAGTTAGTCTGGTGAGTGAGAGTGTCAGGTCACATAATCTGGCTTACTAATTCTTTCATCATATAACTTTTCACAAGTCAGTAACCTTTCAATTACACAAGCTTTACATCTTTCATATATAGAACATAGTTCTGCAGTATAGAGAAGTAGTTTTAAAATAGAGTTCTTATAGAAGATAAAGATCTGATCAAAGAGAGAGTAAAATCTCTTATTTTAATATAAGTAATACATTTAATATATTCAATATATTCAACGCGGGTAACATGATGTTACATTATAGAATCATATAAATTCACAGTTAGACTGATTATGCAACCGTGTCTGAGATGAGGATCAGAATATTTGATAATTCTATTATTAATTCAACTGATCTCATTACACAGTTTTAACATTAAATAGTTGTAACATGGCGGAACTGAAGCTGTGAGTCAGTGACCAGTTAATAATGTTAAATAGAGATAGTTGTTTAAGAAGCTGTATAAGTGAGCTTGACTATCTTACTTAAATAGTGAGCTTGTGAACTACAGAGTTATTATCAGACTATTACAGATATGATACTTAGTATACTAAGAAGATTGTATGAGAAATGCAGTAACTCTTATATATATTTCAGTAGAAGATAAAATAAATCACTGACTTCTTTGATAAGATGTCAGCATCTAGCTATTCTATATAGATAATGAGTGAATACCTCTCTTCTATTCTATAAGTAAGAATAGCTGAAGTGATACCTCAGCAGTATCTTACTACTATAAAAGAGTAATCTGCTGATCTTATATAGAAGTGAGGTTCTTATATTCATCAATTGAATCTTTCTATATTATATTTAAATAATATTATAGAGTGATTGAAAACTAGTTTGAACAGTCTGTAAGATAAATGAAATTGTTTATATAAAAGTGATAGACTGTATAAAACTGTAACAGAGTTTTAACATAGTCAGAGATATAATAATACTCTTCTCTTTAAGAACATAGTTCTGATACTTTTAAGATTACTGAATTAGAAGTTATCTTTATTATATAACAATAGTTATTAACTAATTTTGACAGTGTATGTGCTGTATATAATATACATAAATAGATGAGTTTCTCTGCTAACTGTGTAGATCTTCTTTTCTCATCTCTATTCAAATTAAATATGTGATAAGTGAATTTCTTACATATTGATTTAAAATGTGAAAAATATAGTTAATAAGTGACTTACAGATCTCTCATCATATTCTCATTTCATATATAAAATTCTCTGTAAAAGTGATGTGTTTTAGAAGCAAGGTTAACAGTAGTAACAGAATTTTTTCAAAAAGATTCGCTCTTCTATAACACACTTTTCTCCTTCTCTCTCTTTTGCAATAGTGAGTGTATAAAAGTATCATTCTTGAAAGATAATAAGAGACTTATTCTGATACTTTCTAGTGAGTAAATGTCTTTGTGATTCGGCTGCAGCCTCTGTGACTGTTAAGAAAGTCAGATTGAAGGTAAAGACAGTGATGTTAATGAACTATAAAAGTATTACTTTCATTGTCACATCTTCTTCTTCTTCTGCCTCTTTTACAGCTGTGATGATAGTAACTGTATCTTGTAATGAGATGTCATCACTTCTACTAATCAGTTCAACAGTGTTCAGTTCTTTCTCTACTTCTCTCATTATTATTATAACACTGCTTCTTTCTCTAATTAACACAGTGATATATGACTCTGTGTGATCAGTTGAAGAGAATCTTGAGAAGTATAAGAAATCCCGCTTCTTACGAATTCTTTACCTCTATTTCTATCTCTCATATAATTAATAGAGTTAGTAGCCCTTGACTACACACAACTATATAGACTGAAGTTCACAAATACTATTCATAACTCAGCTTAAATACTACTATATATTTAATCTCTATATTTTATCTTTCTACTGTGAATACTTCTAGTAGTTAATAGTATATATTACATTAAGTGATAAATATCTGAATAATTATCTGTAAGTACTTATTCTTACATTTCAAGCTCTGTCAGTCAGTAATCATTTATTATAACTGAAAGAACTAGAAACTTGTATACTTCAATCTCTGTAAACTCTACTACAGACACTCAGAAGTAGTCACTTAAATCATAAATAACTCTTATAAAAGAAGTCTTAGAGAATCTATTAATTACTCACAGAATATTATTCTCTGTATCTGTAATAGAGAAACTCTCTAAACTTATAAATAAATTAATTTCAGTGAAGAACATTCTTGAGTATCTTCTACAGAATTAAGTTATTTTTCTATAAGAAATGCTTACTATCTGTAAACACTCTCAAACTGAGTCTCTAGACATAATCTTCAGAGATACTTATAAACTACAAAGAAACTTTCTTTAACTGTAACTACTTAAGATTATCTACTGAATTATAATCTAAAAAAGGTTTTATAAGATTATATTTAAAATTAACTCATAAGCCTGACTATGTGATATAAAAGATGAAGAAGCTGTTATCTATAAATAACAGATCTTTACTATACTGAAGTCAAGAACTGACTCAATTATCTAGAGAATAATTATAAGAGATTCTACTGATCTGTTCTCAAGATCTATTTAAAGAATAGATTAAGAGACTCTATCAGCTGAACAGAGAACTTCTGAGTTATAATTATTAATATTAGAAAAAGAGATAAGAAATCTGATAAAGACTACTTATAGTACTTTATAAAATTATAATATAAATTAAGATCTGTGAAAACAGAGCTCTGAAATAAGATCTGAATAATAATATTTATAAACAGACTGAATAAAGATATACAGAATAATCTTGTTAAGTAAGACTTTAAGTTCTTAACTCTGAAGAAACTAATGACTCTTATTCACTACTTATGAATCACTGTAAGAGTCACAGATCTACAGAGAGCAGATCACTGACTCACTCTGTAATAATCAGAATAATAGAGAATAGAGTTATTAGAAAAAGATAATAAGATATAGAGAGATTTATATTTGACTGATAAGTAGAGAGAAAGAGCTTTATAAGCTTCTATAAATAGAGTATATAATAGAGAAATTGAGAAAGAGAGTCTTTACTTTATATATTCTAAATCAGAATATCTCTGCATAAACTGTCTAAATAAATTAAAATAGAAACTTGAAGAGTTACAGACAGAGTTAGTAACAGTCTTTTTAAAAGTCTTAAAGCTGATATCTGAATCTGTTACTCTCTTAATAAAAATACATACTTATAGAGAGAGACTGCACTGCAGTACTACTACTCTATAAGTATAAGAAGTATTAATAAACTTAGAATCTCAGATCACTGTAGTGTTTCTAAAGCTTACAGAGTGAATAATCTGAATAATGAAAACTGAGAATCTACTCTTATAATAAGTAGAGAGTGAGAACTTAGATCTGAGAACTGAGAGATATATAAGAGTTATCTTTAAATTATAAGATCTCTCTGAAACTTGAAGAAGATTTACAGAAACTGTGATTATTGTAAATATTATAGATAATATATACTTAAGACTTATATAACTTTAAAGATTTAATCTATATATAGTTATCTATAAGTCAGGTTTGTACTTCTGATCAGTGTTAATAGACTTACTTATAAAGATAGAATTAGTTAATACTGTAGAGTTAATTAGAGAAGATAAGCTCATCTATATAATAACTTTATAAATATCTGAGAACTTCACAGTGATGAAAACTAAGCTTTAGATATCAGAGAAATACTGAGATTTTATAAAGATATTCAGTTCAGCTAAGACAGCTGAGTTTTTATCTTACTATAAGAAGAATCTGATAATAGATTTAATAGAAGAGTAGAAACTCTTCTAAGAACTAATCTATAAGCTCTCTTATAATAGAATAAAGATCTTATAGATTTATGTAAAGCAGAATCTGAAGAATGACTTTATTTAATCTTTACAGATCTCTGCAGAAGTCATTATAATATTTATAAAGAAGAAGAATAAAGATCTTAGATTATATATAAACTACTATAATCTGAATTTTAAGATAATAAAAAGTCACTATTCTCTATCTCTAATTAAGAATGTGATTAACTATTCTGTAAGAGCTATTATATTCATATAACTGAATATCATTAATATATATATATAGCTATGAATACAGTCTGAGAATGAATAAAAGACTGTCTTTAGAATTATACTGAAATTATTTAAATATCTAATAATGACTTGTGATTTGACTAATATCTCTGTAATATTTCAGTCTTTTATTAATAAAATACTTTATATATATCTGAATATCTTTATAATAATATATCTGAATAATGTGATAATGTACTCAGTAAAGAAGAAAGAACATACTGAGTATATACAAACTATATTAAAGATTTTAGATGAGAGAGAACTGTATATTAAGCTTATAAAGTACAACTTCAGTATCTGTCAGATTAACTTTCTAGAATATGTAATTATTATAAATAATATTTAGATGAAATCTTTACAGATTGAGACTATTCTATTTAGACTGACCGTGTGACCGTGTCTGAGACCAGAATCAGAATATTTGATAATCTCATTATCAATTTAACTGATCTCATTACACTGTTTTATCATTAGATAGTAGTCTCATACTGTTTCAGTGAGACTTACTGTCTACTCTTATCACATTTTTCAAATGAGACCATGATTTTCACTTCTCAATTTAAATTATTTTTATTGATTTAAATGACTTTAATCTCATTTGAGTGTTACTAAAAAGCATTACTTTTTAAAAAATTAAAAATAGTCTAAAAAAAACCTTAAAATGTCTAAAAATAGTAACTTGATATCAAGAATGAGACTAAATGAGATTCAATAAAATCACTTTCTTATTTTTTCCAAGTCATGATTTCATTTTGAGATCTGATATATAGTCACTTTGCATGTTTTTTTAATGATTAGTCCCAGCGGGATTTATGCCAAGAAATGTATGAGACCAGATAAAATGGAATCAAATAGGAAATTCATGGTCCCGGCGGCCAGTCTAATTCTATTACAACTGAAGTTAACTAGTATTTATAAGATTCAGATCTTTCTAAGCTTTGTGAATTTCAATAGACAGTTTATCTTTGTATTCATGAGAATCTTCTTAACTCTTACAGATATACTGAAGAGTGAGAATAAGAAGAAGTTATCTGATAAATAAAGAATAAAGAGATTGTTAAGAAGAGAGAGCTAAAAGAACTTTTTTATCTCAGAAGCTCACAGAGTCTTTATAAGATTAAAATAGATATTTATAGATATAGTGATACTGTTTCACTTTGATTTCTTACTCTTAATTAGATTGAAGATAGATATCTTCTTCTTTATAATTTCAGAAATAGTTATATAACTACAGTTAAATAAGAACTGAGTTTCAGTGATCTTTTTCTTATAAAAGATATAACTTATAAAGATTAACTATAATATTCATAATTGAAAGCTTCTTATTATAGTGAAATTCTTCTGTTACTGATATCACTACTTTAAGAATCTCATAATAGTGATTACTATTAGAACTGATTATAATAACTTATAATAGTTTTCTTTAATTAAGAAACTCTTACAGTAGCAGATTCACTGAGCTTAGAGACTAAGTGAATTCTGATTCAAGATAGAGTATATTAAGAGAACTAAGAACTTAGTGAATAAACTCTCTCACAGATCTGATTATATTAAGAAGATCAGAGTGATAGATACAGAGAGATAGATAAGAGAGAAAAGCTTTACAGAATACTCAAACTGAGTATTACAAAGAGATTAACTGAAGAGTCTCTTAATCTCTTATAAGAGAAGAAGAAAGAGAGAGAAAAGAAGTCTGTATAACTACTCTCTATAATATTAAGAGTTAACACTCTGAAAATCTCTGTAAGAATTCTTAAAGAGAGTATCTATAATCTGATGAATTTACAGACTTTAAGAAGTGCTGTGAAAAATCTGATATAAGATAAAACAGAGTATAAGTCTTTATAAGATCTTCTATTCAGATTGTCTAAACTATAACTTAAGAATGAATATACTCAGTATATTTAAAAACTACTCACAGCAGAGATTAACTCTGCAGAAATAAAGAATTAAAGAGACTTAAATAATCTCTTAGAAAGAGAGAGCTGAATTTATATATCTATAAATGAGTTTTTATATATAGAATTTATTAAAAAATATTATAACTCTTCTCTAGTAAGTTATTTTACAGATATTAGAACTTATAAGTTACTTATAAAAAATACTTCTGATCAAAGATACAAGAGCTTATTAAGAAGATAGCAAATTCTTATATAATTTATTAGATATCATGAGTAGTGTAGTTCAGATTATATAAAGAACTTATTTCTTTATTCATTCTATAGAAATCTTGAAAATAGCTAGAAATAAATATTCTTATAAGTCTCTCTAAAAGTAAGAATTTATATGATGTCTGTTTTGACAGTGTGCTGATAATAGTAGATTACTTCATTAAAATAACATACTTTATAAGAACTTATAAGAACTTAAAATTAAAGAATTTAACTTATATCTTCATCTGTGATGTGTCTCAGTTACATGAGTTATCTGTGAATATTATCTCAGATAGAGAATTAATCTTTATAGAGAAGTTCTAATCTGATCTGATAGCTATACTGAAGATTTTATAAGATCTAAGTATGACTTTTTATCAATAGACAGATAATTAGATAAAATATCTAATAAGTATATTAAAACAGTATCTACAGTGCTTTATTAATTACAATCAGAATGACTGAGTATATTAATTACTACTTACAGAGTTCATATACAACAATACAAAGTATATCAGTATAGATAAAATTCTCTTTAAGATACTCACTAAAACTCACTTATAAATAATCTTGATAAATCTGTGAGAGTATACTATAGAGTGTAATAATGTCTGTGAACAGACTGAGAGAATTTAGAATATTTAGAAGAAAGCCTGTAAATTCTTGAGAAAGACTCAAGAGTATTAAAAGAGATACTATAACTTTAAGTATATTATAAAGAGTTTCAAGAAAGATGATAAAGTCTGACTGAGTCTGAAAAATATTATTATACAGAGATCTACTAAGAAGCTGATTCTCTTATAGATAGAGTCTTATAAGATTATAAAGAAAGTTAGCTTATAGTTCTATAAATTAAAACTGTTATCTGAGTTATAGATATACAATGTTTTTATATCTCTTTACTCTATAAATATAAGAAATTCTTAGAAGAGAATTCTGTGACTCATCACTGTGTTTATAAAGTATTAAAGAGTGAAAGAGAATATCAGATTAAAAAGATTATTAACTTCAAGAAGTGAGATTACAAGCTCTGATTCAAGATTCAGTGATAAGACTATTCTGACAAGATGAATAAGTTCACTTAGAAATTATTTAAGTAGATAAAACATCTGCAGAAGCTGAGACATAACTTTCATACTATGAATTCTAATAAGTTAGAATAATGCAGTCTTCACTAAGAATCTGATTGTAATAAAGACATTAACACTGTCATTTATAGCCCCGGTGGCTGAATGGTTAATGCGGCCACCCGGTAGCACCTTAGCGTGGGAAACCAAGGTGTGTGGGTTTCAAACCCGCAGGGGATATATTAAATCCGGAACTCAAGCACCTCAGGTTTCTAATAAATACAGAGGTGTACAAATCGCTGTAATAAAATCACTCTATGTTCCTGAGCTGGGAAGTTATTATCACATGTATCTAATTGTCACTCCTTTGTATTTGCCTATGTTCTTGTTATCTTGATGTGGTCTCAACACCTGTATTTCCTCCTGTATAACCAACACTTGACCTGTACTTAACATCACACAAGGACTCATCATAAGCTCCGCTTGCATATGAGTATAATGAAAGAATAATAATAATAATAATAACTGTCATTTATAAACTCTAGTCTATAAAGATGATGAGTTTCTACTAAGATGAACAGTCTGCAGTGTATACAAAGAGAAGAAGAAATCATATTCTCATTAAAAAGTTAAAAAATAAAGAAAATAAAAACAGAACTGTAAGCACAATTTAGAGATTAATAAAGAAAAAATAAAGAAATCTCACACTTATATTCTCAATATCTGTGACACTCAATTCTCTCACAAGTCACAACTATTAATTTATCTCTTTAAAGAAGTAGAGAGTATCATATCTATAATACAGATAATTATTACATTTGATATAAAGACTGTCAGAAATGCACAGACTTTAAAAAAGCTGAATATTATAGTATATACAGTTATAGCAGAGTCTTGAGAACTGATTATCTGTGTATATAATCAGATATTTCTTATGAAGCTGTATCTACTTCTTCAGTTGTGCTTAGACTGACCGTGTGACCATGTCTGGGACCAGGACCAGATTTTTTGATAGTCCCATTACCAATTCGACTGATCCCATTACACAGTTTTAACATTAGATAGTAGTCCCATACTGTCTCAGTGGGACTTACTGTCTACTCTTGTCACATTTTCCAAATGAGACCATGATTTCCACTTCTCAATTTAAATTATTTTTATTGCTTTAAATGACTTTAAATCTCATTTGAGCGTTACCAAAAAGTGTTACTTTTTAAAAAATTAAAAATAGTCTAAAAAAAATCTTAAAATGTCTAAAAATAGTAACTTTATGCCAAGAATGAGACTAAATGAGACCAAATAGAACCACTTTCTCATTTTTTTCAAGTCATGGTTCCATTTTAAGATCTGATATATAGTCACTTTACATGTTTTTTTGATAGCCAGTCCCAGCGGGATTCACGCCAAGAAATGTATGGGACCAGACCAAATGGGACCAAACGTGAAATTCATGGTCCCGGCGGCCAGTCTAGTTGTGCTGAAGTATTCAGTCTGAAAATAATGAAGATGTGAAGAGAGAACTCATCTATTTAGATTCACTCTCATCACAAATTCATAGTATTCATATTGTCTTAATTATCTGAATTTTACAGATATTTGAAGACTTATCTCTCATTGATAATGAAATTACAAAAATGCATCACAGTATGAGAACTATTAATAGAGAATCTAGACATACTTGTATATACCTGATCAGAGATTGTGCAGATAGAGAAGAGATAATTATAGACTCACAGAGCTGCAGAAAATACTGACAGTACTAAGAGCTTTACAGAAACTATTAACTAGAGTCTGTAAGAAATTACTTATAGAGAGACTTACAGTAAAGAGTGAGACTACACTACTGAGAGTAAGAGACTGATCTGAGAGAGACACAGAGTTAGCTACTGACTTAAAGATTAGATGCAGTGACAGAGCTGAGAGAGATGAAGATACTATTATAGATAATAATATCTCTACTTTATTAGTTAATAAAAAGTAATTAGAGAAGTTACAGAGACACTTATAAGAAGCTCAGTAGTAATCAGACATTATTTATAAAGATATTAAAATTGAAAAATTTTTATTCTTGACAAGTTCTTGAATTAATATGTGTAAGAAATCCCGCTTCTTATGAATTCTTTACCTTCATTTCTATCTCTCATATAATTAATAGAGTTAGCGGCCCTTGACTACATATAACTATATAGACTGAAGTTTGTGAATACTATTCATAACTCAGCTTGAATTCTTTTATACATTTTATCTCTACATTTTATCTTTCTATCACAAATACTTCTAGTAGTTAACAGTATATATCATGTCAAGCTGCAAACACCTGAATAATCATCTATGAGTACTTATTCTTATATTTCAAGCTCTGTCAGTCAGCAACTGTCTGTTATAACTGAAAGAACTAGAAACTTATATATTTCAATCTCTGTAAATTCTACTACAGACACTCAGAAGCAGTCATCTGAATTATGAATAATCTCTATAAAAGAAGTTTTAGAGAAACTTATTAATTACTTACAGAATATTATTCTCTACATCAGTGATAAAGAGACTCTTTGAATTCATAAATGAATTAATCTCAGTGAAGAACATTCTTGAGCATCTTCTACAGAATTAAGCTATTTTTCTATAAGAAATGCTTACTGTATACAAGCACTCTTAAACTGAGTCTCTAAACATAATCTTCAGAGATACTTATAAACTGAAAAGAAACTTTCTTAAGCTGTGACTACTTAAGATTACTTACTGAATCACAATCTATAAAAGCTTTTACAAGTTTGTATTTAAAATTAACTCACAAGCTCAGCTATGTAATATGAAAGATACAGAAGCTGTTATTTATATAATAACAGATCTCTACTACACTGAAGCTGAGAACTAGCTGAATTATCTAGAGAATGATTATAAGAGATCTCACTAATCTATTCTTAAGATCTATCTAGAGAATAAGTTAAGAAACTCTGTTAGCTGAACAGAGAATATCTGAATTATAATCATTAATATTAGAAAAAGAGGTGAGAAATCTAATAAAGACTACTTACAGTACTTTATAAAATTATAATGTGAATTAAGCTCTGTGAAAACAGAGCTCTGAAACAAGATCTGAATAATAATATTTATAAAAGACTGAATAAAATATGTAGAATAAGCTTATAAAGTAAGCCTCTAAGTTCCCGACTCTGAAAGAGCAGATAACTCTTATTCACTACTTATAAATTACTGTGAGAGTCACAGATCTGTAGAGAGTGAAAACGTAACTACTCTGTAAACGTCAGCATAGCAGAGAGATAGATGTATCAACGGCATGATAGTGAGATCAAGAGAGAGATGTGACTATAAGTAGAAAGAGAGACCTTTATAACTCTATAAATAGAGTATATAACAGAGAGATTAGAAAAAAGAATCTCTATTTTATCTATTCTAAATTAGAATATCTTCATACAAACTATTTAGATAAATTAAATTAGAAATTTGAGAAGTTATGAACAGAGTCAGCTATAGTCTTCTTAAGAGTCTTAAAGCTGATATCTGAATCTGTTACTCTCTCAATAAAAATATTTACTTACAGAAAAGAAACTGCATTATAATACTGCTATTCTATAAGTATAAGAAGTATTAATGAACTCAGAATCTCAGATCACTGTAGTGTCTCTAAAGCTTGTAAAGTAAATAAGCTGAGTGATAAAAACTGAGAATCTGCTCTTATAATAAGCAGAGTGTGAGAACTTAGATCTGAGAACTGAGAGACTTATAAGAGCTATCTTTGAATTACAAGATCTCTCTGAAATCTGAAGAAGATTTATAAAAACTGTGATTATTACAGATATCACAAATGATATATACTTAAGACTTATATAACTTTAAAGACACAATCTGTATATAGCTGTCTATAAATCAGGTTTATACTTCTAATCAGTGTTGATAGACTCACTTATAAAGATAGAATCAGTTGATACTGTAGAGTTAATTAGAGAAGAGAAGCTCATTTATATATTAACTTTATAAATATCTGAGAACTTCACAGTTATGAAAACTGAGCTTCAGATACTAGAGAAATACTGAGATCTTATAGAGATATTCAGTTCAGCAAAGATAGCTAAGCTTTCATCTCACTGTAAGAAGAATCTAGTAATAGATTTAATAGAAGAATAGAAACTCTTCTAAGAATTAATCTATAAGCTCTCTCATTATGAGACAGAGATCTTATAGACTTATATGAAGAAGAATCTGAAGAATGACTTTATCTAATCTTTACAGGTCTTTGTGAAAGTCTCTGTGATATTTATAAAGAAGAATAATGAAGATCTCAGATTATGTATAGACTATTATAATCTAACTTTCAAGATAATAAAGAGTTACTATTCTTTGTCTCTGATTAAGAATGTAATCAACTGTCTTACAGAAGCTGTTATATTTATATAACTGAATGAAATTAATATATATACATAACTGTGAATATAATCTGAGAATGAATGAAAGACTGTATTTAGAATTATACTGAAATTATTTAAATATCTAGTAATATCTTTTAATTTGACTAATACTTCTACAGTATTTCAGTCTTTTATTAATAAAATACTTCATGTATATCTGAATGTCTTTGTGATAATATATATGAATAATATAATAGTGTACTTTGTAAAGAAGAAAGAATATACTGAGTATATATAAACTGTATTGAAGGCCTTAGATAAGACAGAACTGTATATTAAGCTTATAAAGTATAACTTCAGTACTTATCAGATTAACTTTCTAGAATATATAATTACTACAGATGATATTCAGATGAAATCTTTATAGATTAAGATTATTCTATTATAACTGAAGCTAACTAGTATTTATAAGATTCAGATCTTTCTGAGCTTTGTGAATTTCTATGACTAGTTTATCTTTGTATTCATGAGTATTTTCTTAACTCTTATAGACATACTGAAGAGTGAAAATAAGAAGAAGTTATTCTGTGAATAAAGAATGAAAAGATTATTGAGAAGAGAGAACTATAAGAACTTTCATATTTCAGAAGCTTATAAGATCTTTATAAGATTAAAATAGATATTTATAAACAGAGTAATACTGTTTTACTTTAATCTCTTACTCTTAATCAGATTGAAGATAGATATCTTCTTCTTTACAATTTCAGAAATAGTCTTGTAACTACAGTTAAATAAGAACTGAGTTTCAGTGATCTTTTTCTTATAAAAGATATAACTTATAAAGATTAACTATAGTATTTATAATTAAAAGCTTCTTATAATAGTGAAATTTTTCTGTCACTGATATTACTACTTTAAGAATCTTATAATAGTAATTATTATTAGAACTACTTATAACAGCTTATAATAGTTTACTTTAATTAAGAAACTCTTATGATAACAGATTTACTGAGCTCAGAGACTAAGTAAGTTCTGATTCAAGATAGAGTATATTAAGAAAACTAAGAACTCAGTAGACAGACTCTCTTATCAGTCTGACTATATTAAAAAGATCAGAAAGACAGATATAGAGAGACTAGAGAAGACAGAAAAGCTTTATACAATACTCAAAGTGAGTGTTATAAAGAAATTGACTGAAGAGTCTTTTAATTCTCTATAAGAGAAGAGAAGAAAGAGAGAAGAGAAGTCTATTCAACTACTTTTTATAATATTAAGAGTTAACACTCTGAGAATCTCTGTGAGAATTCTTGAAGAGAGTATCTATAATCTGAAGAGTTTACAGGCTTTAAGAAGCACAGTGAAAAATCTGATATAAGAAGAAATAGAGTATAAGTCTTTATAAGATCTTCTATTCAGATTGTCTGAACTATAATTAAAGAATGAATATATTCAGTATATTCAGAAATTACTTATAATAGAGATTAATTCTGCAGAAATAAAGAATTAAAGAGACTTAAATAATCTATTATAAAGAGAGAACTGAATTTATATATTTATAAATGAGTTTCTATGTATATAACTTATTAAAAGATATTATAACTCTTCTCTAACAGATCATTTTACAGATACTAGAACTTATAAGTTACTTATAAGAAAATGCTTCTAACTAAAGATACAAGGACTTATAAAGAAGATAGTAAAACTTATACTATTTATCAGAGTTTACAGATAGTATAGTTTAGATTATATAAAGAACTTACTTCTCTATTTATTCTGTAGAAATCTTAAGAATAGCTAGAAATAAACACTCTTATAAGTCTTTCTAAAAGTAAGAATATATATAATATCTACTTTAATAGTATGCTGATGATAGTAGATTACTTCACTAAGATAACACACTTTATACTCATTTATAAAAACTTAAAGTTAAAGAATTTAACTTATATCTTTATCTGTGAATAAGCTAAGAGAATTCAGAATATTCAGAAGAATACTTGTAAATTCTTAAGAAAGACTCAAGAGTATCAGAAGAGATACTATAACTTCAAGTATATTATAAAGAGTTTTAAGAAAGATGATTGAGTCTAGACTAGCCGGCGGGATCATGAATTTCACATTTAGTCTCATTTGGTCTGATCTTATACATTTCTTGACGTGAGTCTCATCAGGACCAAGTCTCAAAAAAATCTGAAAATGAACCATTTCTGAGAGAAATGATGTGAAAAATGATCAGATTTAATTCAAGAACAGTGAAATGAGAGTAATTTCTCAGAATAAACTGTGAAAGATGATCATTCTTTCAAAATCAGAATGAAACTGAGACTGAAGATTAAAATCAGCCTTATTCAGTTCATTCAGTAATTACTTATATAATCAGAATTTGATAATAATTATTCATAATACTCATGAAACAACTAAATACATTCTTATATAAGTTTATTCTTCACTTTCTTATAAAAACTACACTTCTCTGATATACTGTGATCAGAGGTATTAAACTGTCTGATAATTTTATATTTTATAATCATGAGTTTCTTGATTATTTCTTCTTATAATTGTTCTCAGTAATAGTAATAAATATCTTAACTTGAGTTGAACTTTCACTTCATTCTCATCTCTGTCAATGAAATTATCAGAATATCATGTGTTATCAGTGTAACAGTTGAATATATACTCTCAATAATTTTTCATAACTCTAGAATTGATTTAATATGTAAATTTGTTAAATCATCTTGAAGATAGCAGTCAAATTCAGTTTTATAAGTATATAGTTTTTATCTGATTTTCAGGTTATAATCAATGTATATAAGTTCTGTTTCAAGTTAGTATTATAGTTCTATATAATATGAAGTGTTATCAAAGATTATTACTTATTAGAGAATTGTATTTCACTGTCTTCATATCTTGAATATCTGCTTGTTCAAATCTCTGATAGTTAATATTGTAGTAGTCTTAAGCTAATTTAATATATAAGTCTCATTTCTCCTCTGTTCAATCTTGAGAAGTGTAGATATTAACTTAATGAGAGAGATCTAGTAGAGCTGCTATAGTATAGTACTCTGTAAAAGATTATTCAGTTTTACTGTAGTAATATATCAGTTTGTCTCTTACAGTAATAATAGCCTGTACTATAGCATTATCTCAGACTGAATTTCTTTTTAAGTGATTTAACTGCTTCTTAAGATAAGTAAATAAACTGTTATACACTTATCAGACTGACTGCAGTATTGATGTATAAGTGATTAAAACTGTCTTTATTATCTTATAAAACTGAAACAGTAAATCAATCACATATTTTAACTGAGTTTACTTTATATCAGAAAGTTTCAATATCTGAATCTTATTCTAATTAGAGTATTACACTCAATGATCAATTATCTGATATAATTGAAGAGTCTGAATAATCATCTTATATATTGAACTTCACTGTGTTCTAATATTCTATATCATATTCAGTAATATGACTGATTTGTTTATTTATTAAATATCATAGAATTATTATTATTATTTAGAGAAGATATAAATTATATTAATAATATTTCAAATCTGTGATATTTAAATTATTAGTCAATCTATTCAAAATTAACAGTAATGTTATTAAAAAGTATTATTAAAAAGCAATATTAAAAAGTATTATCAAAAAACATTATCTTTTATAAAATAAATGTAAAAGTTACTTGAGTAATTACTTTCATCTCATTCTTATCTCAAGAATCAGCTATCTTATTATTCTTTATCTTGATATTAAGATTCTTTATCAGTATTTATATCACAAGTTGAATCACATAAGCAATGCAGAGAATATAATCTTATTTATTATTTCAGAAATGCAAAGTCAATTTTTACTTTAAGCTCATCATTATAGTGTAGTTATTCACAGTATTATCAGTTATAATTATGAGAAGACTGAGACTAATATTTTAATAGTCATTTTTAATCACAGTTATTAATATCTCTGTTATATAATTCTCAGTATGACTACTAATCAATGATTTAAATTTAATTAATATCTCTTAATAAGTTCAGTTCTTATCAATGTAATAACATATAACTCTTATAAATATAAGATTGTTTATACTAGTTCATGCATTCACTGTGAGAGATACTCTTCAATGATTCTTCAACTCTGATTCTAGATATTATATATTAACTTTGTAGTATATCTCAAGATTGAACTGAAGACAGAATCAATATAAAATATAAAGATTTGAATTAAGTATTTGAAGAAGTATTCAGAATTCAGAATTTTCAATTGATTGAAGAGAAAGATTCAGTGATATATAAATACAAAGTAATTATTCATAGAAGTTATTAGATAAGAGTTATGAAATCAGAGTACTGATATGTAATTATTTTTATATAATTTTCTTCAAATTAGAAAGTAAGTATTATTAAAAATCATTATCTAGTAGAGTAACTTATTAGCTCAGTAGTAATTTTCTGATTATTTTTCTTTTATTATCTGCATTCTAATAACTTCAGATGTCAGAAAATTTCTTCAGAGTCATGATCAGTTTATAATGAATATTTCTGAATAAAGTTACAGTGATTACAGTAGAGAGATAACTCTTCAGTAATCTATAATATAATCTGTTAATAATTATTTCATAGTTCATCTCAGTGTTTGTGTTAAGATTTTCATAAATTTCATGACCTGAAATCAGATGTGAAGAATAAAGTGATTATTTATTATAATTGAAAGAGAGCATTCTGTGTTGCATTATAAATAATATAGACTTTGTAATTCACAGTGATTTCTTAAAGAGTTTATAAATCTTCAATAGAAGTAAAAGAAGTGAAAGAAGTGAATTCAGAAGATATAATAATAATTTAAGAAAGATAATAATTTATTTTCAATAACTAATTACTGATGTGTGTAAAAAGAATTAATATAAGAGAAAATAATCTTATTTCTTAGCTTAGTTATAATTTTAGTACTAATTCAGCTTGAGTATTATCAATGTATAAAAGTAAATAAATAATCTTGACTAATCTCTATCATATTTCTTGAAATATATTAATATTATGAAAGAGAGCATTATCAAATTATATTACTAGATGATATTATTAAAAATATATTAATATTATGAATATCAATGTTGAAAAAATGTGGCTACTTATATATTATAGTGATTTATAAATCATGATAGTTAAATATATATATATATATATATTATTCCTGACTTGATTACAACTTGTACAATAATTTTTAAAAACTCAAAATTTCAATTATTAATAATTATGAACTTATAACTAACTAATATAAAAAGAAAAAAACTTTTTCTACTTATCATCTTTCTACTCTTTCTCATTCTTCTTATCATTTTTTATAATTCACTTCTCATTCTTCTTCTTCTTCTTCTTCTTCTTATCTGAGATAATAATCATCTTAAAATTTCTCTTCACTGTCTTCTTAGAGAAGAATTCTCACTGCTTTCTCTCAGTCAGATTAATCTATATCTTAAAATTCTACATTTTCTGATCTACTCTCTCAGGTTTGATTTCAGCAGTAAGCAGATTAGCATGCTTAGAGAGTAGAACTGTCTTCTCAATATTCTGAATCATGAAGTGCATTTAAGATATGAATAAGATCTCAATTTTCTTCTTCTCTATCAGCTTCTGCTAATTAATTAGAGAACAGAAATATTATTAAAAATTATTATCTCTTAATAAATAAAAAACTTATCAGTTTTAACTTCTTTATCTTCTACTTTAACACTCTCTCAATCTTCTTCTACTGCTGCTTATTTACAGTAATACTCTTCTTCTCTCTCTCTCTCTTCATCTTAATCTTAAATTATTCTCAGAACTTCTTCTGATCTCACTACTGCTGTATAAGACTCTTCACTATCTTCTTCTTCAATCTCTCACAGGTGATGTCATTCATATTATTTCTATACTTAGTTCAGTCTAAATCTATCAAGAGTGTTACTTAAAATTGTTATTATTCTACTCTCTTACAGAGTCTCTTCAAGACATTATAATATATCTTACAATCTGTTTTCTCTCACTTAAATACCTTCTTCTTCTCTCTGTTCAATCTGTGACAGTGCTCACACGCCTGAATAGTCTGCAGAACTGCAGAATATTTGAAGAGAAATAACATGATTGATTTCAGTGAGTATTGAAGAAGAATGAAGATAGAAGAGACAGTCAGAAATGATATAATAATAATGATGATAATAATGATAATAATAATAATAATAGTGATGATAGTAATGATGATGATGATAATAATGATAATAATAATAATGAAAGAGAGAGTGTATTGAAATATATTACTGACTTATCAAATATAAAGAGACTCAAAGAAAATATTAACAGCTTTCAGTGATATACAGAAACAGCTACAGTGTTGCATAGCAACATTATCTTCATTCAATACATATACTGTTAATATTCTTTGTATACAGTTATTATATAATCTGTATCAGAAATACATGTAGAAAACAGATCTTTGTTACTAGAGTAAATGATTACAGCAATTCTCTGTTTTCATATTATAAAGATAAGTTATTCTCATTTCTTTCTTCTCTCTTTTCTCTTCTTTAATCAATCACTAATTTCAAGCTGATATGAAAACTATTAAAACACTCTCAGAAATTCTCAAATTAAAGAGTATAGACTAATCAAATTTTAAATACAGAAGAAATTAAATTATCATCTACAGATTCAATTACTTATTCTCTCTTAAATAAAACAGCAGTTGTGTCCCTCTCTCCTCTCAATCAAACAAAACATGGTCTGTGAAAAGTGAGTATTATATCAGATTATAATGATCAACACAGTCTCAGTACACAGAGCTGTATATACACAGTGAGTACTGAACTGAGAGACTGCATGAATTGCAAACTGATGACAGCATCTCAGAGAGAGCTGTGTGATATAAGAAAGCTGTAACTCTGAGTCATATGTACAGAGAATGAATTGCTATAGTAAGTACATATGCATTGAAGTAATACTTTTTAATAATACTCAGTCTCTGATATGATGTGGTTCGGAAGAACGTACGATCGTCGGATAATAACGCGGCCGCTTCTGAACTTGCTTATGAGTGTAAAGGGGCCATAGCAGCCACTAATTAATTTAATGTATAATATATAAACAGCCGGTGTACACCTGTAATTGTACACTGACTCAAGCAACCTTTGAATCACATCTGATAGTATGTCTAAAAACCAGTGAGAAGTGCAGGCTTCTCCAGAACATGATAATTCTGTCTATAAAGCAATTTGTAGTTATCATATCAGTGTGGTTCTAGAATGTCTCAAAAGATAGTATATAAAGAGCAGTGAGTGAAAGAGCATCTGATTGATACTGCTTTACTTATTGAGAGAACACTTCATACCCAGGTGAATGCCACATATGCGAACAGATGAGATGTGAGAAAGAGAATGAGAGTGATGAACAAGATTCAAAGAAGTTCACTCCCTACTCAAAAGAAGAATAAAAGAGAAGAATGACTATTACTGAAGTTGTACAATGATAACAGAAATTATATAACAATAGACATTGTATAATCAATGAGAAAACCACTAAAATAAATATCTTCTATAGTCAATATGAACAACACCCTTCTCTGCTACCTGAACTGAAAGGTATGCAGAACCTCTCAGAGAGTTTACTCAAAGTAGTAAGAAAAGTGACTGAAACTGCTGAACTAAAATCAAAACTCTGTATGTATACAAGAATTCTAAACAAGATTGAGGTCTTGTGTATACAGTGACAGGCTGAGACAGAAGTCAAATAACAATTAATATTCACTGCAAATCAAGTATTCACTATAAAGAGCTTCACTGACACAATTATCATTATTAATAAGAATAGAGAAAATCAGATCTTAGATCTGCAGTGAGAGATTGAATGTTTATACAGATAGATAACTACACTGAACCTGAAGATCTCATCACAATTATTCACAATCTCTTCAGAAGTATATACATTATTGAAGATCACTGCACAGAATGAGAATCTGAGTATAAAATATATTAAGTCAGAAGATCTACTGAAGTTATTAAGCTTTAATAGTGACTGAAAAAATAATGCCGCAATCAGCTGACTAAGTCAGATATAATTATATTATTGAATTGAATGTGAACTCATAGACAGACAGTTAATAAAATTTTAACAAGTCTTAAAATCTATTATGTTTCTACATGAAAAAGTGAAGTTATTATAAATAACTGATGAAAAGATGAATCTCACAGATCTGAAGTGATATTCATTTTCATGAATATGAAATAAGTTTTTCAAATGAATGTTACACAACTTTGAGAAAGTGAATGTGTGAGATAAGTGTTATAAATACTTCACTGAGTGTAGATAAGTAAGTGATCTTACATTATACTTCACACACTTTAGCTTATACTATCTTATATTAAATGAAGAGCTCTTAATATCTTTCTATTTACAGATCTTCATTCATGATCTTACACTTAAGTTAAGAGTGAAATAAAAATACTTAATCTCACAATCAGACATAATGAAAGAAGTATATAACATTCTTATTATACAGAAATAAGTGAGTCAATTGTAATAGAAAATACTGCAATCAAGTATATCTCAGTAGAGAACAAGTAATCAGACTTCTATAACACAAGTTATACACTCAGATGTAATGAATCTAGATCTGAATATTATTACTAAAGCACTGAATTCTCTGAAAAAGAAATTCTCTGAGTGAAAATCTTGATATTATAAGTATTAAGCTTGCTTCAACTGCAGATATTAAAATTATGATGTAAAAGATTACACTCAGTATACACAGTTAAGAGAAGTAACAGAGTTAAAAAACTAGTAAAATCAGTGAGCTCATAGACACTTACTGATATTCTATGAAAAGTCTTTAAAGTGAAAAAGATGTCTGTATTAGATAATTCTCTGAATTCTGTGAATATTAAGAAGAAGCAGACTTCTGAATAAGATGTGAGTGAGAATGATGAAGCAGACACTCATCTAAATATCTTAAGACTTGAAATGTTAATGTATAAGAGATACTTGAGTAAGAATTGAGAGATGACTGTAAAAGTGTTAACAGACACAGAAGCTTCTACACAATATATTAATAATTATATAATCTGAAGACTGAAAGAGATCTGCTGAGTGAAGAATTCTTAATATATAAGATTATTTAATAACTGATATTTAATATTATCTATAAGAGTAAGAGTTCTCTTACACTTTGAAGAATAATCTTACTATATTTAAGCATAAGAGCTGCAGAACATGAAATATGATCTTATTCTTGAACTTAATTGATTTCAAAGATTCAATTCATAGATTCAATAATGTACATGTCATATATAGTTAACTGATAGAAAGAGAACAGTTCATATAATTCTATTAACTGATATGAGAAGAATATTTCATGTCTCTGATATAGAAGAGTTAAATCTGCTTATACATTAATAAGTAAAGACAATGATTCACAAGATCTCATCTGAAAGCATTCTGTATATCATACAGAACTCAGAAGTAAAGAAAATCAAGATAAAGAATATATGAAAGAACAAGTGTATGAAGAAGCTTCTGAAGAAGTATGAGAAGATCTTCTAAACAGATCTTTCACTGAAATTACTACTGAAATGAGGATTTGTACATGAGATTGACACAGAGAATACAAAATCAGTCAATCAGAATATATACTCTCTATCACAAATGCATCTAAAAGAATAGAAGTGTCAGATCACAGACCTTCTAGAACATAATCTTATATAACTCTCATTAACTGTGTGAGACTTTTCAGTTTTATTCATGAAAAAAATGAGTAAGAAGTGATAAATATATATTAATTATTAAGCACTTAATAAGCTTATAATCAAGAATGAATATTCACTGTCATAGATTCAACAATAGTTGAATATGATTGAAAATATCTGATATCTATTGAAGATTAATCTTCTCTCAGAATACTGACAGATCTGTATAGATGAACTGTCAGTTCTGTGAACTATATTTAATATATAATAAGAAAAGTTTAAATTTCTGATAATATTATTTAATCTAATAAATGTGTCTGTCATCTTTCAAATGATGATAAATATAATTCTTTATAAATAGAATAAAGTCTCATATCTTGTATATCTCAATGATATTCTAGTCTTTTCAAACTTATACAATGAATATCTGAAGTATCTTGATAAAGTGCTTACAACTCTGACAGAGTATAAGCTCTATATCAAATTAACAAAGCGTGTATTTAAAATGAAAGAGTTGAAGTTTGTAGAATATATAGTGAGTGATAACTGTATATATCTTATCTCAGAGAAATTGAATATTATAGTGAATTGACTGTAACTGAGAAATGTATATTATATACAATAGTTTCTTGAGTTAGGCTCATATTACTGCAGATTTATCAAGAATTTTACATGAATATCTACATCACTCTCAGATCTCTTAAGAGAAATAGATGTAAATCTGTGAAAGAAGAAGTTTCATTCAATTATCTGAAATACTATGTGTGAAGAGACTTTTCTCACACTGAGAGAATATATAATAATATTCTCAGTGCTTATTCAATCAGATTATAATAAATCTTTCTACATTAAGATAAATGTATGTAAATGAGCTATCAGAGATGCTATTCTACAGATGAGTAAGAACAGCAAGCTGCACTCAGTGATATATAATGATAGAAAACTATCAGACACTGAGCTCAATTACTCAATATATAAAAAGAAATTACTAGTGATCAAGCATGTGCTGACATTGTGAGATAGATATATTGACAACAGACATATAATAACAGTGATTATAAATCATGAAAGTCTCATCTATCTACAATCAATAATAAAACCTTTCAAATACTTAGTATGTTGAATCTCAGAGTTCTAAGTGTACAATCTTCATATTAAATACTGAAAGAGATCAGATGCTGTGATATCTGATGTAATCAATTACAGACCTGATTTCATGAGTGAGAATTCTGTGAATCAGATACAAGGAAAGTTCATGTTAAATGAACTGAGAGAGTATAAGGAATCAGAATGAGTGAATATCATGATCTCTTAGTTAAAGAATGATAAGATGTCAGATGACAAGTGTCTTGTAAAAGTAGTAGAAGAGATGCTTTCAAACTTCAAGCTGAGAAAATTGAAAAAGAATGTTATGCTTTACTGTGATCTAGAATATGTAAAAGCTCTCTATCTAGAATCTTTATTTAGACACAACTTAATGACTCACATGCACAAGGAATTCAGTCACTTAGAAAGTTCTGAACTTATGAACATACTCAAATCAAGAGTATACTGATCAAGCATGATCAAGAATATTCAGATGTACACTCATGAGTCCCTGAATCATCAGATTGTGAAAGAATCTAAGAAAGAGTTAGAATGTAAGAAAGTACAATATCAGATGAAGTGTATAATATAACTGTTTAAACAATGAGAGATGAATCTCATAGATATATTATTACAGATATCAAATGAAAATTGATGAATAATCACTGCTATTGATTACACTACTGACTGATCAGTTGCAAAAGCAGTTTCAGAGATAATAGAGAAGATGATAATGAAGTTTCTACATAATGAGATCTATGTTAACTATGAAATACTGTGTGAGATTCTAACTGATAACAGTGTGAATCTTGTAGAAGAAGTAGTGAGATATTTCATGAGCCAGTTACAGACAAGATATTATAGAATAATATCATATCATCTGCAGATAAATGAGAAGAGGAAACACTTGAATAAAATCTTAAGTAACATGCTGATAAAATATCTAGTGAGCAAGCCTATGAGACTATGAGATGAATATCTCAGGCAGGTGCTATTGACTATGTGAATTCAACAGCATGCAGTCTTCAAGCAATTATTATTCTATCTGTTATATGAATTGCATCTGCACATTCTGAAGAATGCTTCAGAAAAGATGAAGAAGAAAACAGCAGTTGCAGATGCAACAGTTGCAGATATAACAGTCACAGACATGAAATCAAGATTGAAAGAGATCAGTCATACATGTGTAAAAGCTAATGAGTTACTTCTGAACTGAGCAATTCAATTGAAAAGAATATGAGACTCACTAGTTAAGAAATTGAGTCTCAAGATAAGAATGTGAGTTCTCATACACAATGAGAGTTCTGAGAAGTTTCAACCTAGATGATTTAAATCATATAAAATACTCAAATCACATTCTCTGAAAATATACACATTGAAAGAATCAGAGGGATGAATCTTATATAACTTAATAAATAATTCATAACTTGTCAAAGCAAAGATATAAGATCTGAGTGAATTATAATTATTCACAGCACTATTATCAGCATTGAAAAAGAAGAGACTTATAATTGAAAAGTCTCACAAAGTAAGAGAAATCATAGACACTTATGAATCAGATAATCTCACTTATTCTGATCTTTTCATAATTATAAGAAAAGAATGAGAAGCAATGAAGAAATCAGATAAATATCACACTTTAATAAGTGATGAAACTGTAGACAGTTGTATAATAACACACTGCAGACAGTGAGTGTAACATGATAAAGAGTGATCTCAAAGCAGCAGACTTGCATGTGAATCAGATTGCAGAAGAAAAAGAAATTCAGAGTTAAATTCAACTGTTTACATCAGTTTAATCACAGAGATTATAGAGAATGAACTATCTGAAACATCTGTGAATATGTGAGACTAAGTCATCTCAATCTCTGAGAATACTTAGAGATCAGATGAGATTAGTTTTAATAAACTATTCACTGTAGTGATCTGAGTAAGTGAAGAGAGACAGTATAATGTATGAAACAGAATTACTAAAGATGAAAGCTGTTAAATCTAGTCACTGAACACTGTATTATATAGAGATTGTGTAAGAGTAGTAACTAGCAGATAAAGAAAAAGTGTAAGAAAAGAAAAGAGATAATGAATTAATTATCAACTGTAAGAGTCAGCTAGAGTCAGCTGAAAAGACAATGTATATATATCTTATTCATTTTTCATACACTATATATTTAATCTATTTCCAATGCCACATCATCTGAAAAACATCAAAAACAAAGAAATCTCAAAACTCAAGATTCACAAGAAATTCAAGAGCTATAAGCTACTCTTACAATAACACTGTACACATCTCTGATTTCTCTACTGCTCTATGTATGACATTAATGTCATTTATTACAAGATTGGCTGAAATGCTAATATAGAAATGTGTATATATATACATAGAAAAATTGAAGAAGAGCACAGAACCTGCAGAATCAGAAGTCAGAGTAGAGAGAATAGATACAGAAGAAATGAAAGAAGAAGAAGATGCAGAACTGAACAAACAATGATAAGAGTCACTCAGAGCTGAATACTTACAACTCAGTGTGTATACAATCTTCTCTGCAGAGAAGGAAGAGAAAGTGATGAAAGAAGCTTGAGAATGAAAGAGAGTAGCCTCAGCAGTATAATCATCTTTGATTAAAATAATCTCTGATGCTGGAGTAACTAAGAACTATTATTAGTATATAAAACTGCAAAAGCAGGGGTAATAATTACTGAATGAACATCTACTGATCTTAGAATTGTATGTGTAATTACAACATGCATGAGACTTCTCAGAAAGAGAGAGAGAGATATGAGAGAATGCAGAAATCAGAATACAGTATACAAACAGCTTATTCTCATAATAATATTTCAGACAAGATATACAAGCCTCACATCTGCAGATGTAAAAGAGTACAATATCTGTATTTCTGTTTCTGAAAATATAGATATCTTTCACCTGCATTATAAAGTTAAATAACAGATATCAGAGAATAGACTGATACAGATCTATCATTCTGAAGAAATTCATTAGAGTAGATATCTCTGTGATATTAAACTTTACAGTTGTGAAAAGTTTCTTGATATCTATAAATATCATGACTTCATACACAGTAAAACTCATAACAATTTTTTCTAAGAACAGAAAAATCAGTGTCAGAAAGAAAAGAGAAAAAAGAAAAAGACTCATAATCTTGATACTGTTGAGAGAGAAGATAATTCTCTGATATAAATAAACAATTACTTTATTATAAATATTTAAAATGAATGTAATAATCAGTGTCTGTAACTGAGCTTCAGATAGTCATGTTATATACTATTCTTATACAATAAATTGTTCTAGAGATTAGCAAGAAGAATGAGAGTGTATGCACTGAGAAATGTGATTCACTGAGTCTACACAATATCTTCTTGAAATGGAGAGAGTTAGTAACAAAGACAGTGATAAAAGCAGAAGTAGTGAGAGTAAAGATTACAGAAATAGAGGTAGCAGAAGCGGGAGAATCAGACACAGGAACAGGTGTAGAAGATTGAGAGAGAGTGACAGAGAAAGAAACAGAGAGAGCAGAGAGAGATGCGGGAGACCTGGTCATATATGACACAGACAATTTCTTTATTATTACATTCTCTAAGTTCTTAATCAATGATTTAACATTAAGATTATAATCATTAGCAGATATAGATCTGTCAATGTATGAAGATTCTACATGAATTAAAACATCAGCATCTGTGATCATACAATATAATCAGAAAAACATGATCAGATACTACTGAAGAAAAGAGAGTTAAGAGTGTGTAAGAAGATGAAGAAGATGTATCATTTATAATAGTACATTCTGATAATTGTTAGAAGATAAACAAGTTCTGATCATGTTTCACAATGTGTTACACTTACTGCTAATAAACTGCCTGATATAAACACTATGAGAACACTTGTTATAAGAACAGAGAGTCATTATCAGAAATGTATACAATGTAATAGATGAACAGATGAAAAGAGTTAAACAGAAGAAGAGATAGAAATCTTGAATGAGATAGTAATATTCAATGATGACAATGATGAAGAAGATGATTGAAGAATGAGAAAAGTTAGTAAATAAGTGATATAATATAGTGAAAGTTTCTTTGTGAGAGTGTACATGAGATACTAGCTGAATCAGAAATAGATTACAAGATCATGAACACTAGTGATGTACTAATCCGCATGAAGCTAGAGTGAATGTTATGATTACATAAGTGTGACTGAATCTGATGAGAGAGAATGTGATTTGAAAGAATGTATGACTGTTGAATAATAACACAGCTGCTTTCAAACTTGCTTATGAGTGTAAAGAGATCATAGCAGCCACTAATTAATTTAGCATATAAAATATAAGAAGCCGGCGTACGCCTGTAATTATACGCTGACTCAAGCAATCTTTGAATCACAATGATAAAAATAGAGTCTCTCTGTAAGATTCATTTTTATCAGAAGTCAGAGAATCTTATATTTCTCAAGATCATCTTTATATACCTTGTCTGTGAAATCAATGAGAGAAATTATCAATTTCAGTATTCTGTTCTTAATGTTATTCAAGTGACAGCAGAGTTCATTCTGATCACACTTTTTAAGTGTATCTTTTCTAATTATTCACATTTATATAGATATATACTGATTATTTATTAAGTGATATTAAGATAATAACTTATCACAGCTGTGTTACTCTCACTGTGAGAGATACATAATTGATAATAAATATTATAAAGACTCTGAGAAGTGAGTATTTTAAGAATACTGCAGCTAGACTGACTGTGTGACCGTGTCTGAGACCAGGATCATATTTTTTGATAGTTTCATTACCAATTTGACTGATCCCATTACACGGTTTTAACATTAGATAGTAGTCTCATACTGTCTCAGTGAAACTTACTGTCTACTCTTATTATATTTTTCAAATGAGATCATGATTTCCACTTCTCAATTTAAATTATTTTTATTGCTTTAAATGACTTTAAATCTCATTTGAGTGTTATCAAAAAGTATTACTTTTTAAAAAATTAAAAATAGTTTAAAAAAAACCTTAAAATGTCTAAAAATACTAACTTTATACTAAGAATGAGACTAAATGAGATCAAATGAAACCACTTTCTCATTTTTTTCAAGTCATGGTTTCATTTTGAGATCTGATATATAGTCACTTTATATGTTTTTTTTTGAAAGTCAGTCCCAGCCGGGATTCACGCTAAGAATTGTATAAGATCAGATTTAAATGAGACTTAAATGGAAATTGATATTCTCAGTGACAATCTAAATTGCAGCTCTGTGATCTTGATTCTATTTATTTTAATTTTTTTTTTA